>NC_089793.1:44784341-44791841 GCF_040412425.1 Macrobrachium rosenbergii
GTAAGCACATGTTCCATAAAAAAAATACTGATTTCCCAGTTGATTTATTCTTTCTTATCAATTTCCATTGAAAGCATATTGATTTGATAAAATATATCAGATTTGTTCATTTTGCAGAGGCAGACACCTGGTGTGACTGCCTTGAACAGGTCTGGTCCCTCAAGAAAATTGAGTTACTCGGCCTCATCCCTCATGCGATGATTGACCTGCCTCTCGAAAAGGAAAGGCAGGTTAAATGGCTCAGAGCATGCAGAGGAAGGAGTTTTGAGTCCTGACTCGATGCACAAGGAATAAGAGATATATTTAAGAAACACACAGCCAAGACTTCTTTGAAAGCAGTGCCCAGTGTATGTTGTAGATTTTCACTAGAAGTACATTTTGATGTATTAGGTTTCTGTTTCATTTCTAAGGAGGTTTACACTATAAAAGACCACACATACTTCTCAGAAGTTGTGCTAAGTTTGAGGTCCTTATGATATACTGCATGCAACCAGAAATAAACAAAATACATGCGTCAAATGTTGAAATGTTCAGGGCTGTTAAGATATAAGGGTCATTTGAACTATAATCTTCTGAATTGTGAGCCACTCCCTAGAAGTGAGTTCATGTGAACTATAGGCCTTACACAGCGCCTGAGATAATGTGGTGTTCTAAACTGTGCACAGCTCTTATGGAATGGAATCACATTAACTGTCCAATTCGTCGGTTCTCATGTTGTATTGTCCATGAAAAGAAATTAAACCTTGATTCAAACAAAACCACCTACAGTATAATGGGAGACTATTGTTTACTTAGGAAGAATAATGATGGTGGAAGAATATGGACGATTTTTCTTATTAGCAGCCCACTCAATGAATTAATTTGTTATTAAAACAAACTAAGTTACTGCTATTTTGAAAGAGAATTAGGTATAACATACAGACCTGTCGTGACTATTGCTATTATACTATATCAAAATTTGCTATAACTTAGCAACTCTATTTCCAGTAAATACACTCACACACACACATATATATGTATATATATAAACACACATACTAGCTGACCAAACCAGTGCTTCCCGGGAAAACTGAATGACAACCGACAAACTCTTTCTCTCTCTCTCTATCTCCAAGTCTCCCTCACTCTTTCCGTCTTGCTCATCCCTAACACTCCCTCTACTCTCTCTCACTTCCTCTCCCCCACTCTTCCCCCTCCCTAACACCCCCTCAACTCTCTCTCTCACTTCCTCTCCAACTCTCCCTCACTCTTTCTCCTCCCTAACACCACTTCTACTCTCTCCCTCACGTCCTCTCACTCTCTCCCTGTCCTGTTAAGATAGTTGCTTCCATTACATTGCCAGCATTCTTGACATTTTATATTTTGCCCCTTCTCGCCCCTATTCCTAACGGGGCTGAACTTTGATTTAAAGGGCATCAGGAGTGTCACTATTCATCTCAGCGACCTCTAAAACTATGGACTAGACACTAATATCTTTCGTTTTTGGTTATTTTTACATGTCACCCCCTTCCCAGCCCGACCCCCTTTGGTGCTAATGATGTCTTACCCCCACAGTATTCTTTTCTAGATAGTAAATCATATGTATACCAAGTTTGGTTAAAATTGCTCAATGTGTTTCAAAGTTATGCTTGAATATATACACACACACATACATCCATCCACACACACACACACACACACACACACACACACACATATATATATATATATATATATATATATATATATATATATATATATATATATATATATATATATATATATATATATATATATATATATATATATATATATATATATATATATATATATATATATATATATATAGGCATATATATGTGTGTGTGTTTTGTATATATATATATATAATATATACACATGCTCACACACACATTTATGAGTTGAGTAGGCTTTGGGGCATGGAGCTTAACCCCTCTAGAACTCAAAGGGTAGCCTAATAGTCGATCCAGAACGCTTGTACCTGTGTATCCTGATTTACATTTAAATGGTGCAGTTTTAAATGTCAGTGGCTTTTAAGATTTTAGGTGTCCTTTTTTTGCTTCTTCTGTTTCTCAAGAAGCTGGTTTCTTGCGGAATTTTTTTCAGATGTTTCGTGATGGAGCAAATATAAGAGTTTAACTCTTTTCTTCTTGCTTTTTTGCAGCACTGTTCTCCAGCGTGGTCTTCCGGTGCTGACTCTCATCTCGAACTCTTGGATAGGGTTATGTGCACAGTCAAGTTTATTTTGCCAACTCTTAATGTTAGTTGGTGGCACAGACGTAAAATAAGTTCATTATGTTTTTTGTATAAAATATGATACGACGACAAACATACTTTTCCCTCATGTTTATTTAGTTATCATCTTTTCCTAAACTTGTCTCCATCCGTAGGCTGATTTCCATTTGGGGCCCACTTGGGTTTATAGTCTGCTGACTCTATCCATAAGGGTTTTCAGCAGAATATTTAAAGAAAGAAAGAGAGAAAACACGTAGATACATGTAACAAGAGATTTCTGTAACAACAAAGATTTGCAAAGGTTGAGCAATCCCCCCAAAAAAGTGCTTGCGGCCAGAAACTTTCATTTCTATCTCTCAAAAGCTAATAAGTTTTCATGAGCTGTGAGACCCAACTTTAATAAGAACATACATCAAACTGTAAAGGAACCTGCAGTGTAATCCTACCAGCCATCAGACAAACAAACAACTGTTTATGTAGACTGAAAATGTCCAACAGGGTCTCTCAGAATGTACCCAGTGTTGATGCACGTATGTCATTTTCCATATTGTTTGTGGCTTTAGGAGGTAATCGAGACGGGGGCCCAATATAAAGAACATCAAGAGATAACTTCTCTCCGGAAAATTTATGCGTTATCCTGTTACGCAACAAAGAGAAATTTATTTCAACCCACTTAGAAATGGTATATATACACATATATATATATATATATAATATATATATATATATAATATATATATATATATATATATATATATATAATATATATATATATATATATATATATATATATATATATACTATATATATATATATATATATGCATATATTCATTTATGTTAATGTAACTGGCAATTAATATAAATAAATATACACAATATATATATTATATATATATATATATATATATATATATATATATATATATATATATATATATATATATATATATATATATATATATATATATATATATATATATATATATATATGTATATGGTTTGTGTACATCAGTTTAAGTTGAAAAAAATTTTGCTATATATTGCATATATATACAGACATATATATATGCAATATATAGCAAAATTTTTTCAATATACATAAACCCACATATATATATAATATATATATATATATATATATATATATATATATATGTGGGTTTTGACACACAGGTTGAAAAATTTTTCTATATATTGCATATATATACAGTCTACACACATATATATATATATATATATATATATATATATATATATATATATATATATATATATATATATATATATATATATATATATATTATATACTGGGAATAGAAAGCAAACAGCCATCGTAAATCTTATAAATTTATTTGGCCAAATTTTCGAGACCATGTCTCATTATCAGGGCTGTAAAATACAAAGGATAAGAATTAAGAATAGACTCAGTTAAAAAACATACAAAAGCCTAAAAAATGGAACTTACATTAAAACAAGCACTGAAGAAACATTAAAACATACGAAAAGACCTAATATTTAAAAAAGTAGATAAAAAAATAAAATAGAATAATATATATGTATGTACAGTATGCATAGAATGTCAGAACGTTTAGTACCTAACCCTATGGGAGCTAAAAACTGAGTGACATTCACAGCAGTGTTGCCGTTGTATCCGCATAAAGTTTCTGCAAGAGCTTAGTTACGTTTTTCAAGCGATGCCTGTTTACTTTTGGCTTCTATACGAAATCAAAGAAAACGAAATTCTCACCTTACTCGGTAAACTAAATCATTTAATTTTCTAATTTTCAACAATATGTTTCATCCAAGTCTGTGTCACCGATATGTGCAATATCTGACTGAATGTGTGTCAAGTCCCCGCTCAACGGGTTTTCTATGGTGAACCTCCTATTTTCTACGGTGCCTTCCCACAAGCCTGGGTCACGCTAAACAGCCACTTTTTATCTATGTAAATACGTATCTATTACCGATTTATTTATGCCTGCTTACTTTTTACATGTGTCAGAGTACTATTGTGTCAATTCTTGTAATTTAACTTTTCATGTTATTTGTATTTACCTGTCCTGTGTCACATTAAGAACTATTGACCTCGCTGAGCCGAGGCACTCTCCAACGGCCCAGCAGATACCAGGATTGATCAGATGTTACCCACGTCTTGGGGGGTGGGGGGAGTATTGTAAAGTCCCTGCTCAACGGGTTTTCTATGGTGAACCTCCCATTTTCTATGGTGCCTTCCTACAAGCCTGGGTCATGCTAAACAGCCACATTTTTATCTATGATTTACAGTATTTATGCCTGCTTACTTTGTACATGTGTCAGAGTACTATTTTGTCAATTCTTGTAATTTAACTTTTCATGTTATTTGTATTTACCTGTCCTGTGTCACATTAAGAACAATTGACCTCTGGTCACCTGTATCCTATTGTATGCCTTTGTATGACGTCTGCACGCCGCTTTATAAGCGGCCTGCTTTCCTAATAAACCAGCAGTACATGTCCACCTGCTCATTATTTCGCACCTCTTATATGTGTTCATCACTATCTGACGATATAATTATGCACCGTTCCTCGTCATCATTATTAACATTTTGAGGCTGCGTGTTTCACATTATAACACTATTGTCTTGTTCATTTTCACTGTTTTCTTGTTCATCATCAGCTTCGTCTGAAGATGAGTAATCTTCAGGAAAAAAGACCTTTAATATGCAATCATGTGAATCACATGAATCCATTAATTCATTGTCGTCCTGAGTTTCACAAATTTCCACTTCAGTTTCTTCTTCTGAAGAAGAGCAGTCTTCTGGGAACAAAATTTCCGATATATAATCACGCGGTTTGCGGCCACTCATGTTTTCTTCGTCTATAGGCTATCTGCTGTATATGGTCACTATAAGGTGTCGATCGGGATAAAACAATGAACTCAGGTGAATGATAATGGCTTGGCGCTCTGGGGAGATAGAATACTTAGTCCGCATAATTATGGTTGCCACTTGACCTCCACGAGTTTTGCAGAGATGCAGGTATATATTATATTAGAAGTTTAATTGTCTATGAAACGTGAGCTCCAAACATGTATTTTTGAAACTCTGGACATTACCTTTGTACACAGCAAATTAATTGAAAGCGAGGATTCTGTCATTGAAAACACTGAGTATCATACTTGTTTAGCGTACCTACTAGCGCTAAAAGCTGTGTATGCACATAGGAGATTGGGGAGGTAATTGATCACTTGTTTACCCCACCTATTCGTGGGATATGGTGATCGTGAACTTCGCACATAGGGATTTGATCGATTTATTTTAATTTCGATATGCTTAAGGTACATTATTTTATTTATATATATATATATATATATATATATATATATATATATATAATGTATAATGTATATATATATATATATATATATATATATATATATATTTATATATATGCACTGTATATATATACTTACATACATATATATATGCATATATATATATATATAATGTATATATATATGTATATATATATATATATATATATATATATATATATATATTTATATATATGCATATATATATATATATATGCATATATATATATATATATATATATATATATATATAAATATATATACATATATATACATATATATACGTATAATACATATATACATATATATATATATACATACACATATATAAATATATGAAAAGCATGATTTTTTCCTTTTTTTATTTGTCCAAAATATATTTACAAATAAGTTTGTAATAAACATAACAGCATTTATGTATCAGTATATAACTCATTAAATCAATCAAATGTCACCGTCATATTCTGATAAGAGTCTTATCTTTTATAATATTGTGTTTGAATGAAAAATTGTTTAAAAGTAACAAAAATTTTGCAATTTATATACAATAAATATAACATTTCATACTCAACAAATATCTAATTTTATATTTAACAAATATTGCATATTATATTTAACAGATATTGCCTTTTATATTTAACAAATATTGCATTTTATATTTCTCAAACATTGCTTTTCATATTTAACAAATGTTGCATTATTTATCTACATAACTTCCTCCTCTTCTTCCATGTCTTCATCTTTCACATCTCTAATATCAACTGTCAGTAGAGCATTCATCATCTGATCCCTGGGTTCAAATTTAACACATCCCCCTTTACACTTTGCAGCTTCTGAGACTATTACTAAATTTGCTTGAGTAGATGTTAGCAATTTATTTCTGATTTAAATTTTTGTCAGATTCAGCTTTGAAAAAAATCTCTCTGCATCGGCGTTTGAACAAGGAAGGGAGTGTCAATATGTTCAACACAAACTGGGGCAAGAGCGTGAACAACTGGTCATCGCCTTTCTGAAGCTTTGATAATCCAATAAAAAACGCCTTTGGATTCCTGGCCTGTTTCAGTCCTTCTGGGGTGGGAGTCCTAGAGATAAATATGTTCTAAAGGAACGAACTTTCTCTCTTCACTCCGATCTATTTCAGAGATGTCAGTGTTATGCATAATGATCGTAGTAGTATTTGGGCATATATTTATTTACATACAAAAATATATTTAAAACAAAAAAAGTTGACAACAATATGAATAAGAAATTTACAAGAATAGGCCATGAAGAAATTGCTGCAGACAATGCAGATGTGGAATCCGCATCTTCATACAAACTTGCATAGCTGCCCCGTAGACTTTTTATTCCGCATAACAGATGAAAATTCTGCATTTCGGCAACTGTGAGTTTCACAGTTCTCAGGAGGATGACGTCAACTTAAGATATATATAAAACAGTGGAAGAGGTCTGGCTGTTTAGGGAAGGAACAAGCTGCTTAATAGTCAAAGATTCCAGGATGGAGAGAGAGTGGTCGTTGGGTGCTTGGGCAACAATATTAAAATCATCATCAGAAAACGGTGTCCTGCATTTTTTAGTGATCTCCTATTTTAGAACATTCTTTTGTTTTTAATTGACATCCTGTTCGGCGACTAACTCAAAGATGAGAATCAACTCTCACTTTGAGCAATCTCTTGGTGGCTCCGATATATTCCCCAACTTTACAATTTGGGCAAGTGAAACAATAAAACCACCAGTGACTTTTTATCAAAGCAGGGAAGCTTATCATTTGGTGAAACAATGACCCAATGGTCACGGAGTTTTCAACACAATCTAATATCCAGAGCTGGAAATGTACTATGAATGGAGTTTTGTAAAAGATTTTTGAATTTCTTCGAATGTACAAAAGGAATGGAGGCATACATTATCAATT
>NC_089793.1:44794341-44899341 GCF_040412425.1 Macrobrachium rosenbergii
ATAAATAAATTTTCAAAGAAAGCAGTTTTGTTGCTGACTTCAGATTTTCATTCTTTCTTAATAATAAGTGTTATTTTCTGTAAACGTAAGCTATTGAGATGGCTATTTGTCTGTCCGTCCACACTTTTTCTGTCCGCTCTCAGATCTTAAAAACTACTTAGGCTAGAGGGCTCCAAATTGGTATGTTGATCATACACCCCTCAAATCATCAAACATACCAAATTGCAGCCCCTCTAGCCTCAGTAGTCTTTATTTTATTTAAGGTTAAGTTAGCCAAGATTGTGCGTCTGGAACCGCTATAGGTGCCAACAACACAGGCCACCACAAGGCCTTGACTTACAGTTTCAAGGGCCGCAGCTAAGAGTTTCATGGGCCGTGGCTGAGAGCTTCATATAGCACTATACGCTGTACAGAAAACTTGATTGCTCCAAAGAAACCTCGGCGCATTTTTTACTTGTTTTATTGTCATCATTAGTAAAAAGAGTAAAATATATAAATGTATTTTTAACAAAAGCAATTTTTATTTTGTTGATTTCAGATTTTCATTCTTTACTAATTATATGATTTTTATTTTTTAGTCTACATTTCAACGACTGCTTAATGCAAACAGAGTTTGGCAATAGATTACCCTATGGGAAGTTAGACTTTTCAAGAGGCAGGAAGTGGTTCGAAAGTTTTTGTCATGATTTACTGGATCTCCTCCCGAGGTGAATTTTTTAAATTCACTGATACTACTGTTTTCCGATACCTGGTGAATATTGTTAACACCTGTGAGGTGGTCAATCCAGATAACATTAACACCTGTCTTAGGATTACTCAATACAATGGTATCACACCTGTTGGCTGGCATGGTACATCATTTTATGCTGTTTCAGTATTCAATACTCGGGCGTTAAATTTGGCCCTGTTAAGAATAAGGATAAGCAGAAGCGCAAACAAAAGGCAGCCCAAAGGAGGTGACTGTTATTATTTGTGAAGATGCCAATACAGCCGAGTTGGAAGACTACAATGAAAATGGTAAACTGAAGGTGGCTGATAGAGCTGAATTACTGGTTGTATTGGGAGCATGGAGGTCTGAGGCGCAGAGGAGGCACCTTAAGTTACCAGTTAGTGGAGGTTACAGGATGGGTCTCTGCACTAACTGGAGCACTCCTTACTGCATTCGAGAATTACATTTTATGTGCACTGATATCCCCCATTTATGATCTTATTCTTGGAAATATTCCAGTTGCAAAGGACCAGGAAGTTACTGAACTTAAGGCTGCTGTGGTCGAGAAAGCTGTAAGGACAGATGACTAAAAGTATAAGCCACAGGAAAATGATGTCGAAGTAGCTCTGGCTGAACATATGGCTCGTATAAAGACAGTCAGGTTTTGTCAAGAACCAGAGCCCTGAAGATCTGTCATTTTTATAGCAGATCCATTTAATATTGAGCCAGATTCTGTGCCAGACCCTGACCAAGAGGAATACTTGGAAATGAAATCTGACAGAAATCAGGCTTCTACCATTCAACATGTAGGAGCAGAGCAGCTAAAAGAATTCCAGCAGAAGGATCCCAGTCCACCCAAAAGTGAGCAAGAGTCAAGGCCAAGGGTGAAGGAACTGAAAGGTTAAAAATTATTGATGGCATACTATATCGTACTTTCAGGGCAGGGTGGCTAGAGAATTTATATGCTAAATCGAAGGGCAGTAGGCGCATGAATATATCCTAGTGCCAGAGTTATATTTTACCCAAGTAATGAAGTCCGCCTATGAGTCCACAGTTGGTGGTCATCTTTTGAGTTAAGGAAACTGTTTATCATACAACCAGCAATCTTCATGGCCACAAGGGCTGTACCAGCAAAATACCGCTAGGAATGATGCCAATAATGTAGGTGCCCTTCAAGAGAGTAGCAGCAGACTTGACAAAAAATATATTGCTAGCATCATAGAGAGACAACAGGTATACCTTGACAGTGGCATTCCTTAAAATAGATACCAGACTTGTAGCAGCGGCACTGCTGGAAGATTTCAGCAAGGTACAATTTCTCAAGGGAATGCTGTAACCGAGGTATCCAGTTCACTTCTGAAATGATGAAGGAGGTGAGCTATCTGGTGAGCAGCAAGCAGATGTTCATGATGCTGTATAACTCTAGATGTAACAGATTGTATGAAAGGATCAGTACTGTGCTGAAATCTATGCTGAAGATGTGCCAGGAGAAACAAAGAATAGGGACTGGTATCTACCAGCGATCTTGTTTGCACATTAAGAAGTACTGCAATAAAGCACCAGATTTCCACCGTATGAGCTACTGTATGAATGTAAATGCTATGCAACATTTTATCTCAGCATTTGAGTTTTTACTTATGGTTGCCTTCAACATCCACCCTTTGTTGCGTAAAGGAGGGTTGGTTCTTACTTTATATATTCTCACATAGGTATTCGTAAATATTCTTGGAGCCCCTTCCGATCCATATGAATCTCCCTTCTCTCATCAAACCATCGTCCATTATATTAATCTCAAGTACCTATACAACTCAACTTCCATTCCTCCTCTTGGCAATTACTAGTCGTCCTTTGTTTTCTATTACATTTATAGTCACATTTCACTGCTTCCTTTCCAACTAAACCATTTATTAATTTTCATTGCAATATATTAATAATAACCAGATATACCTCAGCCACTCATTTTCCCACCATTACATACAATGACTTGCTCCTCCATTTGCTTTATGAAAAAATGTTCTCTATCAACTTTTTTTCTTCACAATTTTTTCTTTTCCATATATATTTATTTTTTTTTTTTATAAACCATGATTTCCAACGAGCCACATCTCAAAACACATGTACACAATTTTCCTTTCATATATATGCACATCTGTACATTTTTGTGGTGCTGAAAATACTGATAATATCTGTACCGAACCAGACAAATCTAGTGTAGCCAAGTGTAAGTGTTGCGGCTAAAACACTTGTTTACACCTGAGAACTTATAATGATTCACCTCTGTTGCACACTGCTTCACAAGAATGTCAAGTTTTCATTAGGCAAAGAATCGGAGAAATGTTTTCAAAAAATTAAAATCTTTTTCGCTCGGAAAGAGGGCTATGCTTGTGCAAATCAAAATTTACAAACACTCCTTGAAACAAATGAATGCTTATGCAGAATTACAGCTGTTTTTATGCAAGGTCACAGGACAACGAATAGTATCCTGATCAATTTACAATCCTGTGCTCTTACTTGGAATGAGAGAAATTATTCAAATATCAAACATGAGGTGCTTCGGGTAACATCTGGTTGTGATCGTCTCGGGAAATTTCTCCTTGGCAAGTAAGAGATTTACAATTCGAAATGATCAGAAACCTTGGCGTAAGCTCACGGTTCGTGATGCAGGTGTGCCAACAACTTGCTCCACATGCTTACAGTGTTGGGCACTCTGCAACGTTCACAATTCTAATACAATTTTGAGTTCAATAAGGGTGAAAATAAGGTATGCAGTGATTTTTAAGTAAAATATTAGATACGATGCCTGTTTCTTCCTCTGATATTTAACAGCACACTGATGCCAATAAATTTGATTTGATTTTGCTTATGAAATTTTGATCTCATGATCTGGTACTGGAATCGTTGGGTTATTCAGTACCGATATGAAAAATGGTTAGAAGATAAAACTCATAAATCCATTAATAATAATCTAGTTACAGATAACAACAGTTAAATATAAAAAGTGACAATAGGTTTTAAAGACTTCATGGAATTGTTAAGTTTATGGAAATCTGATGTTTCTATATCTCATCTATATACTTGGGACAGTCCACCAATATGTCCTCTACAATAAAGAGCGTACCACAAAGATCACACATTGGTGGTCTATCACCCTCGAGGATGGATGGATGTATGATATTTAGGGCAAAAGCCCAGGCACTGGGGCCAATTAGGCCATTCAGCGCCGTAATGGAAAGAAAAATTATGTTAAAGTTATGAATTCATGAAGGAAATGATTAATAAATAAAATGAAGTGATGTGACCAATAAATAAGGGTATGAAGTTTAATGAATGATGTGCTATATACATAAAAAAATTAATGTCATTAAAATTCTACGTGATGTAATAAATTATTAAATAAAATTAAATATCGTTAAAAATTTTAATACACTTTAAAAAAGAGATGATAGCAGAAATATCTGCTTCATCTCCCAAAATATCAGACAGGGATTTACCCTGAAAATATCTCTCTCTTTGGTTAAAATATCTGCGCCAGACCACCAGAATGTGCTCCACTGTTAGTGTCTCGTCACAGTAAGCACACTCTGGAGGGCTGCTTCCTTCTAAAATAAACTGATGGGTCAGACGAGTGTGCCCAATCCTTAATCTCGTTAAAATAACCTCTGTTTGTCTGTCAAGCTGGAATGACGAAGACCACGGTAGTATATTATCCCTAATATTTCTATATTTCTTATTATTGGCAAGAAGGGGAGAAGTCCACCTTTCTTGCCATTTACTTAAAACATAAGATCTAATGGGACCTTTTAGATCTGTATGAGGCACTTTTCTGAAAGAGGTTTCTGATAAAATACTAGCAGCTTTCGCTTCCCTGTCTGCCATCTCGTTTCCGAATCCCCACGTGAGAAGGGACCCAACAGAAAGAGACTGATTTACGTCGACAATATAT
Organism: Macrobrachium rosenbergii; assembly: GCF_040412425.1. Taxonomy (NCBI): domain Eukaryota; kingdom Metazoa; phylum Arthropoda; class Malacostraca; order Decapoda; family Palaemonidae; genus Macrobrachium; species Macrobrachium rosenbergii. The sequence goes on from NC_089793.1 coordinate 44,798,994, forward strand.
ACGAAAAAGCCACTCCTGAACTTTTTGAATTAATGGATGAAAGCTATTAAATTTTTAATAGCTTCTAAGGTGCTTCTAGAGTCTGAGTATATGACAAAATTAGAGTCACTACTTTGAAAAACTAAATCTAGGCAGACACTACGGCTGTTAATTCGGCAGTAAATATTGATGCAGAGTCAGGTAATTTAGCTGTGTACGCTGTATCACCAAGGATAACAGCGCAACCAACACCACTATCTGACTTAGATCCATCTGTATAAATTTTTGTAAAATTAGTATGGGTAACATCGTGCTCTAAGAATTTTCCCTAATCTCTTCTACAGTGCAGTCCTTTTGTTAAACAGTTTCTTACATATTGATGCTTCTGGGATAAGCCATGGAGGATTTACAGGATATTCTACTTCCAGGACTTTCTGGGATTTAAGGTGATTATTCCTAACATCCTCATTCAGTCGAATTTGGAATGGTTTAGAAGCTCTTGTACCAGAAAAACTTCGAGAGTCTGTTTCCTTTAGTGCTTGAAAGGAGGGATTTTTGGGAGCACTTTTCATTCTAGCCATGTATCGCAACCCTAGCTCTTGCCTTCTTAGATCAAGGGGTAAATGATCTGTGTCGACATAAATGCTTTCAACAGGCGAAGTTCTAAAAGCCCTGAGCATATTCTCAACCCCATGTTGTGTACAACATCCAGTTCCTTTAGCTTGGTTTTACAGGCTGAGGAATAAATCTGACAGCCATAGTCTAGCTTAGATCGACACAGAGAGTCATATAGCCTCAGAAGGGATTTCTTATCAGCCCCCCAACTAAATCCAGAGACAACCTTTAAAATATTCATAGATTGTTTAACATTAAACTTTAGGGCATTTATGTGGCTAGCCCATGTTAATTTATGGTCAATAGTCATCCCCAGAAATTTAACTTCACTCTCGTAAGGAAGGATGGACCCTTTTAAACTAAGTGTGGGAACCTCTTCCACACGCCGGCACCTGGTGAATCTTACTGCAACTGTTTTGGAAGAGGAGAATTTGAAACCATTCTCATCAGCCCACTTAGTAATAGCATTAATAGACCTTTGCAAATGTTTACATACAGACAAGGAATCATATCCTGTGCAGTATATTGCAAGGTCATCGACAAAAAGCGAGCATTTAACAGGGGCGAGATTTTTTCAATCACACTATTTATTGCCACTGAAAAAGTGTTACACTTAAAACGCTTCCTTGGGGAACTCCTTCCTCCTGCATAAAAGGTTGAGAGAAGGAGTTTCCCACACTTACCTTAAAAAGTCTGTCTGATAAAAGGAATATATAAACCTGACCATTCTTCCACATATGCCCATCTTGTGCAATTGTTTCATGATGCCAATTCTCCAGGTAGTGTCATATGCTTTCTCCAAGTCAAAAAATATGCCAATGGTCTGACACTTTTGGCGAATCCTTGCTGGATTTGGTTGGTCAGCCTCAGCAAGGGATCAAGGGTGGAGCGTTTTTTCTGAAACCAAATTGAAATGGCGATAGTAATCCTTTGGTCTCCAGGTGCCAAACCAGTCTAGTATTTATCATTTTCTCCATCAGCTTACATACACAGCTGGTAAGAGCTATTGGTCTATAGCTGGTGGCTTGGGGAGCATCTTTATTAGGCTTTTTAACAGGGACAATTATGGATATTTTCCAGTCCTTGGGTAAAATTCCAGTTTCCCATATTTTGTTTATAATCTTCAGTAAATATTTTTGGGCATCATCTGGGAGGTGTTTCAGCATTTCATATATGATTGTATCCTCACCTGGAGCTGTGGATTCACTTGAGGAGAGCGCCTCACGAAGTTCTCTTAGGGAAAATTTGTAGTTGTATGGTTCAGATTTTCCCTGAATCAAACTTCAGACACATTTCAGAATTCCTAATTCTTTGAAATTCTGGACAATAATTGTTAGGGCTGGAAACTTTAGAAAAGTGTTTTCCTAGCTCATTGGCAACTTCAGTGGGCTCTGTGATTAGAGTGTCATTTATTTTTAATGAGGGCAATGGTGACGCTACAAATTTTCCACTCAGTTTCCTTATTTTGCGCCACACCACTCTTAGTGGGGTCTTGGAGTTTATTCCATTAATATAGTAAAGCCAACATTCTCTTTTGGCTAAAGCACGTTTGTAGATTAATTTAGACTGAGGGGAGCCACTAGTTTTGTAACGTCTGCAGCATTTCCTAGTCACTTTTCTCAGAATACCATGTCTTATTCCACCAGGGAACTGCAGGTCTACGAGGTTTGCCTTTTGTTTTTGGAATCGAGCCTTCAGCACTCTTCAAAGTAGATTCAATAAAGTAATCATAGGCATCTAGATGAGAATGAAAGGACTCAAACTCCCTATCTAGATTGACACCCTTACTAAATTTATCCCAGTCTGCGTCCTCTACCTTCCACTTAGGTAAAACTTCAGATGGAGCATTCAGAGCATATTTCAAATGGATCGGGTAGTGATCACTTCCATTTAAATCTTCATTAACAGACCAATTAAAATCAAGGTGGATACTAGTTGAAGAAATACTAAGGTCCAGTGCAGAGAAATGATTATCGTGAATGTTGTGGAAAGTCATTGACCCATTATTATACAGGGTAACATCATTCCTGTCAATAAGGTCTTCGATTAATTTCCCTTTGCTATCTAAAAACCGACTTCCCCAAAGGGGTTGTGGGCATTAAAATCACCTAGCAGAAGTTAAAATCAAGGTCTGGTGGAAGGTATAAGGAGCAGATTGTTATCCTCTTTTCCAAAATGACTGAAATAGCGACAGCTTGTAGTGTTGTATTTAATTGTATTGTGGAGTGCTGTAGAGATTTATTAATAATAATTGCAGCACCTCCATGGGCACGATCACCAGTTGGGGGATATGATTTAAATATTGAATAATTTAGTCCAGGATTATAAGCAGAGTTGCCTAACATTGTTTCCTGTAGGCATATAATCCCTGGATTGAATTCATGCATTAAAACTTTAAGGTCTTCTGTACGGGCTCTGAGACCTTTACAGTTCCACTGAAGAATATCGAGCAAGAATGCTAAGGTGGTAAAATGTGCTACTTCCCACTCCTTGGAGGGGAAGTACTGTTCCTAGGGTGGAGTGGGAAATTCTCCTTTATAAGACATTGTTTTCTTAATCCCTTTTCATCTGAATTGGTGTTCAGGGTCTTTGGTTGATCTTCATATATTTTATTATGAACCTGATGTTCAGAATTACTACTGTGGTTCTGTGCACCACTAATCCTATTTGTCTTAGGGCGGCAAGATTGAACTGAACTCAGATGTTTTTGTTCTGAAACTACTTTTGGAACCACCTTTCTAGGAGGAGAGATGTCTTCCAAAACACTGAACCCATTTGAAGTTTTTATTATAAAATTATCATTATTTGGGGAACTATTTCTTGTGCGTTTCTTGGTAGTTGCAACCGTAGTTTTATTATTATTTTTGTTTGTGGCTGTGGCGATTGATGGCTCTGAACTAGCTCTATCTAATTGGGATTGTTCCTTTAGCTTATTTTGGTTTGAAGTATTTTCAGAATATTTTCCTGAATTATTGGTTGATTTTGGCACCCTTATTTTTGGAGATGAATCGACAGCTGTGGATGTGGTGGAAGATAAATTTTCTGTGCTTTTGGAAGTACAATTTTTAGTATTGGACTTCAAAGCACTTGCCGACGAAAGTTTCTCACCAGTTTGGAGATTTTCATTATTATTCATGGTTCGAGAAATACCAGGTTTGTGATATCTTCTATCAGACACAGTTATTGGTGGCCTTACATTGTTGGAAGTTTTCATAAGTTTTATTACAGAAGCATACGTAGTGTTGGCACTTTTGTTTGCCCCCATTACCGTGCGCTTTGCTTCACTAATGCTGATATGTTCATTATCTGCCACTGCCAACACTTCTTGTTCAAATTTATATCTGGGACAAGCCCTAGAGTTTGGTGTGTGATCACCCTTGCAAAGAAAACAGTATCGGGCTGCTTTGCAATCATCAAAATTATCGTGCTCTGCAGAGCACACAGGACATCTTTTATTGTTATCGCAAGAGTTTTGAATGTGGCCATATTCAAAGCATTTGCGACACTGTCTAGGACTTCTTTTATATTTTTTAACCTGCATCCTCTCATGGCCAACAATGATGGTATCAGGTAGGTAATTGGAGGAGAAGGTTAAAAGGATAGCTGCATCACCACCCAGTTTTTTTACATGAGATACACAAGGAGGGCATCGATGGAGAATCTCCTCCTCTTTAAAAACATGCAAATCTTTTGAGTAAACTACTCCTTTCAGTGTATTAAAGAATCTGTGAGATGAAATAGATTCAATATTTCCACTTTCAGGAGGTTTAAAGTTAGCTAACAGAACTGCTTGAGTCTCATTTCCAGCTTTTATTAGAAGGTTCTTTCCATACCGTTTTAAATTTCCAATGGGAATGGAACCAACCTTGCTGTCAATGCAGTCAGCAGCTTTTATCAAATTTTTCCCTCCCTCCTTGTAGATAGCAACATGCCATAAAGGGGAGGAAGAGCTCTGGTACATGGGACTGGTCCATGTTCTTCAGCCTTTGGAACAAAGTCAAATGGCTCATCATTCAAGTTTTTCACTGAAAACACTTTCGTGCTGACAACTGAGTCATTTAGAATGTGGCCATGGAGTCTTTGTTGTGCCTCACTAGCTTCCAAGGGAGAGGAAAATTTGATAAAAGCACAAAATGACTGCTTATCTTTTTCTAGAATTAATTTAATTCTTTCCACTTTGCCGAATTGCTTCACTACACTGTATAAACATTCGTAATCTAATGATAAGTTTACATTAGTGCAATAAAGGACCCTATTATTTGAATCAAATCCACCAGATTTATTAACACCCTGGTGTCTCAGTGTTTGGTTCTGTCCAACAGCCAAGCCTGTATCCATGTTCATGCCAGAAGTCGTTGCCAGTGCCGTTAAGTCGTCGGATCCAGGGGAGGGAGAACTAAAAGCCAAATCCATAAGTTTAAACCAGTCCACATGCAAAGGTCCAAAAGTGCACACCCGACACCCAAGAGCCCCCGCACAGACCCCGACAGCATATCAAAAAGGACAAACTGGGCAGCTCTACTGCTCAGCTTCCCCACCCCAACACACTCCCAAAGCCCACAAAGAGACCCCAAGATGCCAAGCATGCACACATCAGACCACCACACACAAACTGGTTCATCCACCCACCCAAAACTGCTTGGTCATATCAAGAAAGTATCGTAGATCAGTCAGGTATTCGCATTCTCCACCAATGGCACAAGTGAGAGTTGACTCTCCAACAGTCCACCCCATACCCTACCCTTTCAGGATAGCACCAGTACGCTTGCAGTGGCCCAGGTATAAGCCAATCCGCCTGCTGGGAGTTCTGCCCCACTAATGGGGACTGACTCCCCACTCCAACCAGGAGTACTGCCCCTGGATTCCGATGGGTGGGCTTCAAGATAGCCGGACAAAAGCCAGGAGTCCCACCTCCAAAAGCCAGCCCCTGGATTCCGATGGGCTGATCCCCAGAGATGGTTCCGCCCTCAAGATAGCAGTGGGAAAAATCCCATCACCATCTCTTAGGTCCAAACTATGTCGTTCTGTCCAACAGCCAAGCCCGTATCCATGTGCCAGAAGTCGTTGCCAGTGCCGTTACACCACTAAAACCAAACCAGTTTAAACAACTCCCACAATTAGCTTCGAATGCGAACCCCTTCCAAAAACGATCCCTTCTCAGACTCACCCACCCCAAGCAGTAAAATTTTGCATGAATGTGGAAATGTCCACACCCATTTAAACCAAAAACTATGTAGGATGATTCAATGGCACAGGACCCGGGCCCAAAGGCCAGGGGTCCTTGCAGTGGCCCAGGTATAGCCCCGCCTGCTGGGAGTTCTGCCCCCACTAATGGGGACTGACTCCCCTACTCGTGGGGGGACCTCGAGGATGGACTGGGCTATGGATGGTTTCAAATGAGTGGTCATGATCACAACTCCCAGTCTAATCAGCTTCCAAAAACGATCCCTCTAGTCATGATTTATTTGATAAGATGTTGAGCCCAAAGTCCACTGATGGAGGAATTTTCAGTCTAATCAGATATTTTATGATTTATTTGATAAGATGTTGACCCAAAGTCCACTGATGGAGGAATTTTCTGATATTTTAAGTTCTTATCAGAGAAATTCCTTTTATTTTGCCATTTTTTAATTCAAGATCAGATAGGCCATTTCATGACAGTAAATGGATCAGAGGGATAATCAGTACTATTCAGTTTGGTTGCATATTTGGGCATCAGCTTCTTCATTACCTCTGATACCAACATGGGCTGGTAACCAACAAAGCTGGACTGGTTTGCAAGGGGATGTAAGCCAACAACAGCCATACCTGAATTTTTGGAATAGTTAGATGAGAAAGGATAAATTGTCCAATAGATATGAGAACATTAAAGGAATCTGAGAAAACAGTGAAATCTCTGCCATCTGTTTTCTTCACAAGTTCTGGAGATTTTGATATGGCTGTCAATTCAGCTGTAAAAACTGAAACGTTACTGGATAATCATCCAGCACTGCTACATGACGCATATCGTTTTGCACAACTGTAATGTCTACGCCACCCTCAGTCCTTAATCCAGCAGAACTAGATGGAGTCTTTATGAATTTCATGGGCTGAAAACTGGGTTTTTATTGCCGTCTCAGATAAATATGTCATGTTTACTAGTTTTGGACACATTTAAGGCTTATTAATCATCTACCCTGGAATGTCTTCGGGATCACCCATATCCCATCTTTTCTGGCTAAAAAGATACAACAATAAAAACACTAATTAAAACTTACAACAGAGCTTACAAAATTAAAATGCTTTAGACTGAAAAATGACATTGACAAAACAAGAAATAGATTACCTTCAGTAGTAAAGTCCAGAGGATGAGAGTTTAATAAGAGTAAAGGGTACTAGGCTATGTATAAGGGGGTAGAAGTTAAATGATTATTAAATGATGGAACAATTTTCTTGATAACAAAAGATTCTAAAATATTATATTAAGGAGGTGTTCCTTCTGCGTCGTGGTCACTATTTCAAAGTTTTTATAGTCTACTGGGTTTTTACAAATTAATGATTTCAAATTTTAGACATTTCAGGTTTGGCTAGCCTAAGACCAGTACGATAGCTCAATCCACTGTGGCAATCTGCCCTCACTTTGAGCAACCGGCGCGTACTTCCGACATAATCTTTTGCAGACTGCAACAGCAAGTATGCTTGTACACCACTCCCGACTGCATTAAAGGATGAAGTCGCTCCTTGTGTCTATAAAGGTTACCAAGACTTTTGGGGTTCTTCAAAATTATGTTGACCTTTACTACTGGAAGTGTCTGGTTCAAATCTGCTTCAGATGTCGTAAAAAATATGTACAAAAGGAAAGGAAAAGTGGTATCATTTTCCTTTCCTGCTGTACCTAGTTTTGTAAAATCTAAATTGTACATAAAATCTTTAACACAAGGTTTTATAGAGAAGCAGTTCTTGAAATCTTAAACATGGAAACTGCAACAAAAGAAAAGCTTGTTTTGCAACATTTCTCAATTGTCCGGAAACTATATCCTAAAATCTCTTCTAGGCTTACTATAATAGACTTGTTTATTTCAAATAACCTAATTACCAAAGAGATTAACTGCTACATGGAGAAAGTCCAGAGAACCTCAGAAAATAATTTAATCAACCTATGTATAAGCATACCCACTTTTAACAAAGATAAAAAGGTTGTTTTTAATTACTCTGATTATCAGCTCACGAAAAGGGAGAAGTTCCTTCTGTTTCTGGATCTCGATTTTTGTGCACCAAATTATAAACCATCTTTTTACGAATGTTATAGCTCTTTTGAAATACTCTTCCCTAAGCTTAAGTGTTTATCTCTAAATCAAAACAACGATAAATTTCAAACAGATTTATCCATGTTTGCTCACGACGACCAGTACAGAAGGGCCAGACAACAATGGACACCTTATTTTAAAAGAGACGATTGGGAAATACTTAACACACTTAAAAAGAACACTCTCTCGTCATAATGAAACCAGACAAGGGAAAAGGTGCTTTCTTAGTGAACAAACCTGAGTACGTCGACAAAATGGAAGATATTCTTAAAGACACATCCAAATTCCAACTAATTGGTGATAAAGACTATCGTTTGATTTATAAAAATGAAGACAGAATCAATCGTTTCTTGAGATCTTTGAAGGATGGGGTGTTGTTGACCAGTTATTACATTAAATATTCTGTTGGTTGCGGGGTCCAGTTTTGAAGTCATGTATGGACTGCCAGAAATCCACAGACCTAATATTCCTCCAAGACCCATTCTATTTTCATATAACACACCTAATGACAAAATAGCCAAATTCCTAGTCATCCTGCTTGAACCACTTACAAGGAATCCAAATAACTTGTCTAACTCCTTAAAATTTAAACAAAATTTCATACAGCAAGATTCTGACTTGTACATGGCTATACTAGTTTAGACGTTGAATCGGTATTCACCAACATCCCTGTGAAAGAAACCATACAAATAGTTACTGATCAGTTATTCCCCATTCCTGACCCCACTTTCAATAATTTTAATTCATCAGATTTTATGAAATTATTGGAAGTCACTGTGCAGGACAGCTTTTGTATGGTGTTGGTATGGGGAGTCCTTTGAGTTGCGCTATGGCGGATATCTTTATGTGCCATCTCGAAGGACAGCTTGTAAGGGACCGCATTGGCGGTCTTATGGGCACACGTGTGTGTGAATCATCCAACGGACAAAACAAGACAAAGCATCCCACTTTCTCTCTCTCCCTCCCGTGCGTCAGCTGAAGGGGACCGCTCGAAGGAACGCAACTTCTACCATATAATATTTCTGTCTCTCTCTAACCATTGTTGTCTCCGTTCATGTACAATCACCACTACTTGCATTGTCATGCAAGCATTCCAATCATGTACTCATAATGTTCCACCGAATCTTCTGTATCAAACTGTATGCCTGTTTCTGTTTGTGTAGACGCAAATGTCTTGCCATTTCACATATATTATGCTACTGCATTGTATTCATTAATCTGTCTCGAATCTCATGCAAATGTCCATATGTGGAATTGACTGGCCTTTCCATTGATATATGTTTTATCATTGTATGTTTATTATGTCTCTCACAATCGCCATCTGTTTGTCTGTCGACAAGCACAGATGTCCGAAACATAATCTCTATTTTGCCTTGTGTGTGTGTGTGTAGAAACTACTTTGCGGCTCGCACCAGCCAATAACAACTATACGGGCTGCTCTAGGAGCAAGAGCCCATGCTGGCACAAGGCCAGCTAAATCTAAAACAACAACTGTACATGCATTCAGTAAGGAACCACCAATAAACTAGGCAACACCCAGCCAGTATGTCACTCAATCTCATCCTTACAAGCTGCTGTCCTTCTGATTTTAAACCCCTTTACCATAGACGCTATGCTGACGATGCCTTTGTCCTTTTCAAACACTCACACCATGCAGACTCCCCTCTAGATTATGCATATAGTTTGCACAACAATATCAACTTTACACTAGAAAAAGAAAATAATAAACTACCCTTTCTAGTCACTGAAGTTTCCCGATCTTCTGAAGGTTTCAAAGTTAGTATTTATAGAAAATTACTTTTACATGTTTAGGGCTCAATTTTATATAGCTCCTGTGCATTTAATTTCATGCTAAATTCCTTAACCACCCTTCTCCATAGAGCCCTTTCACTTTCTTCTGATTGGTCCTCCTTCCATAACGAAATTTCCTCCCCACAAAAATATTTTCAACAAAATTGTTTTCCCTTGTCTTTATTCCAGCATAAAGTAAAGGACATTTTAAATAACCATTTTAGCCCTCCCTCCCCTTCCTTCGATGTTCCCAAAATTAGGATACTGCTTTTGTGCTTCGTCCCCGGCAGTATTCGAACCAATGGCTGGTTTGGAAACGACGATAGACAGTGACTTAGGCTGCTCAGCCTTCGAGAGAGATGTAAGTTGATATAGACTCTACTGTACTTATGTCCGTCGGTGTTCAGGCTTTGTACTTAGAATCGATATCGACCCATCTCCACCATGATGGCTAATTGGTAATCTTGTAACACTTGGTTGATCATGTATTTTTGTCACTTACACATGGGTGACATTTTAATTTACGAAATTAAGCCACAAACGCCGTTTAATATCTAATTCACTATACATTGGGAATGATGTACATCTTGTTTCCACAATTTACTGAGAAATCGTCAAATAACGTCTGTACATTTTAATTATTCTTCACGTGGTGAAAAACCAAACCTCTACTGTACAATAGCCAAATTTATTCATTCCTAAACCAACAGTTTAGGAGGGTGTTGCATGTACAGTATGTATATGAATTTACTTCTACGTAAACAGTGATTTCTAACAAGCCGCTTCTGAACACACGTGCCCATATAAATCCTCCCCTTTCTCATACACATGTATATATTATATAAGGTGCTGAAAATACTGGTCATTTCGTAACTGAACCAAACAAACCCAGTGAAGCAGAATTCGAGAACTACTGCTGAAACCGCTTATAAATTATGAATAATGAATATTGCTCTAACTAACATCAGTGTTTATATAAATTATATACTGTATATATATATATATATATATATATATATATATATATATATATATATATATATATATATATATATATATATATATATATATATATATGTAATAAGAGAAATTTATCAGCAATTCAACACAAGTGCTATCATTAATCTAGTCTTATAAACTATCATATAATGTTCATGGAGGTTTCATACTATAAGGCTTCCTTGCAAAGCCTATCATAGCTTAAGGCTTCCTTGCAAAGCCTATCATAGCTTAACTTTGCAACGGGCCTCAGAAGTCGAGTGAATGGCAATTGGTCAAAACGAGAGAGTATGCAAATGAAAGAGTATACAAATTTACCTGGCTATTCATGACTTACTTAATCCCCTTTTTTAAAGGTCTATTTAATTGTTGGGTAGCCTATTGCCATATTTACCTCAGCATCACAACTACCAAAGTCATTAACAACAGCCCAACAGGTAAAGGGACGGGACAGAACCTCAAAGGTAGGATAGACCCACCCCTGACCTGAATAATGTATCTCGTGATCCTTTCCATCTCGTACATCAACTCAAGTGTTACAATGTCTTTGTCGTCTTAATATCTGAAGTATGAAAGTGTTATTTGCAACACTAACAAAAAAAGCTATTGTAGGTCTTTAGTTTACGAGGTGTGCTGAAATTACTAATGTCTCTACTGATCCAGACTATGCTTGTTTTGGAGAGAACAGGTGTTACACACCTTTATATTGTCCGTTCTGAAATGACTAATGTTTCCGCCGATCCAGACTAAGCTTGTTATGCCGAGTACAGGTGTTACACGATTCAGCAGCATCTACAGATATTTCCTCTGATCCAGAATAATCTTGTTTAGCATAGTACAGGTGCTATATGCGTAAAAAGAATTTCCTTGATAAGAACACAAGAGAAAGTGGCGATGAGTTAAAACAACATGGGAGCTGTTACTGCGATTCAGTTCAAGCCAGATTCAGAAAGTGTCAGGTAGTTTTTAAGATATTTTATATGCAGAATTATGACAATTTTCAAGCAGGTGGGGAAGATGTTCAGAGGTCAATTCTTGTGTAATGCATTACCAGTGTTTATTACCATTGATAAATACGGAAGGATCAAGCATACTCCTCTTACAAAAGCGACCTATGCCAGTCGGAAGAGAAACTTTAAGCCCAACTTGATGTAAAAAATCTGATATTGGTTCTGCAGTTAAATTCAGAAATTCCAAAAAACAACCCAGCGAGTACTGAAACTTATGCCAAAATCCTTTTTTGATTTAGCTCTGCGTTGCAATTACTAATATTGTTGTAGTGATTATTTCCTCGAGGAAATTTCTGTACGTGACCAACAATAAGGCATACTGCAAGTCTGCAAGAGTGCTAAGAAAAAGGGTAGTCCCCCTTTCATTCACGTGAAGACCATTCTCCAGACTCTGGGACTGGGCTTTGGAGCGTGTAAGTCTGCAGATGATGTCACAGCCAGACAGAGACAACGCTTGAGCATGTATCTAACGCCCAATGGAAGACGTCACAGACTGCAGTCAAATGCTGTAGCTCTTAATCGAATCAGATAAGCTTGTCAGATAATTTTGCTCATACTAGTAATGAAAGTATTTTACCGTTAATTCTACTATAATCAAAGCTGGAGATGATACTCAGTTTTTAGGCGAAAGTAATTCTATTTTAAGTTAGAAATATATTATACTGAGAAACAATGCTTTCATTATGAATGCTCAGTGTGTTTCTACTTTAAGCTGTGATCTTAATGCTAAACTAAAAATTAACTTCACAGAGCCGGGCAAGAATAAGTACATGGGTTATTAATAATGTCTTGCAGGATTTTCAACTTAACCTTTCAGATCATTTCAAATCTAATGTTACTCAAACTGTTACACTAAAAGCTGAAGTTAGTGCTGTGGTTGTATTTTGCAAATATAGTCCAGTAAATCTTTGTTTCAGAGACTTAGTGAAAACTTAACTGAAATGTTTGAAGGAAAATGGTATTATCACTAAGGTGTTCCACAGTAACTAGGTTTCACCCACTGTTAATGTACTTACAGATAATAGCACTGTTCGCATCTGTAGAGATTACCTTTGTACAATTAATAAATACCTCAACAGTGAACAATATCCTCTGTTTTTCACTGATAACGTGATTGTTCAGGATGGAAATGCCAAAGTTTTTCTAGGACAGACCTTGCTAATACATTTCTGCAGATGCCTCTAGAACCTAAGTCTAAGAAAGTCGTTACTATCAACACATCAGAGGGGATGTACGTGTATACTATAATTATCCTCCTTTTGGTTCACATGTGGAGTGTTGAATGACACTGACAATGTTGTAATTTATCAGCACGATATCCTTATTCGTATTCCAACGACTGAAGTGCACAATGTTGTCCTTCAGAAAGTTTTCTCAGCCTTGCAGCATACCGGAATTAAACTGAGTAGACTTAAATATTCGTTCTTCATTGTTAGTGTGACTTATATGGGTCACATGTTTGACAAGCAAGCCTTCAATGGGTAGAGAACATACCCAGGGGACCAAAAACCCATTTTGGCGAAAAACGTGCTGGGCTTGCTGTAAAAGTCTAGCGGTAACTTTTTTATTTCTAGGGACTCTACTTAATGATTTCTGGGTGGGCAACCTCTTGAAGAGTTCACATGGTACTTTTTATGCACATAATTTTTGCGTAAATTGGCGTGAGTCACTCAAGTTTTTGTAAGTATATCTTCACAACCAAATATCACTAAAGCACAAATGAATTATTTTATGTTTCAGGGTATCAGGAATCCGATTTTACCATTAGTTTCGTGATCGGATGCACTTACAATAAAGAGTGCTGTGTGAAAAATGCTTCGCGTGAATATGATGGTCGACATTTCTGTGGCGTTCACTATCAAGTGAGCACACAAAAAAAAGTCTAAAATAAAATTTTTTAAAGCATTTCAATAGCTTTATAAAGTTATTATAAATTAACATTCCAGACCATTTTATAAAGGAAATCGAGCAATTTACACACGATGCTTTATACAATATTTGTCCTAACGGTTGCAGCGATGTACAGGGGTAACCTTTTCCCGTTTTCCAATTGGTTTTTCATTGGAAACGTGCGACTGTAGCTGAGAATATTACAGCGTACATTATATGAGTGCTTTATAAGTAAACATCATCGTTTCCCTGAATTTGTCAAGTTTTGTTTTCATGATGTTTAGCGTTACTGAAAGATAAAAGGTATAAATAAAAGCCTCAAAGCATTTAATGATATCATTTTGGATTTTTTAAAAGTAATTTACAAAGGAAATGGGGATGTTAATACATGACACTATAAATCAATTTTCCCAGCAGCAGCAAGAATGTTAAATTGATGTATAACCAACTGCACAGTGCTTTTGATACAGATAAACATCATGTGCACCAAAGTGTGATATACTGTAGTTACTGACTATTATGTATTACTACACAAATCACAATTCACTGATCATTTAATATCCGTAATCATCATCATCATAATCATCACTAATAAATATATGCAGTTTTTCAACTTTGAGTATACAGTAAATGTATTTCACATCTGCTGATTATCATTCAATATTCATCATTATTATCATCGCCTGTAGAAAAATGTAGTTATTCAACTTCTGAGTATTTATCTATTTCACATCTATTTGCATAGGAAAAATAAGAAGGAATATTAGTCTTGTGGCAAGAGTAGTTACCAACACTCCTTTTCTTGCAGCTGTATCTAATGAATTGTTCCAGCAATTTGGAAACCTTTCAAATCATTTTAACAGGTACAAGCTCGGAACTACAAACTAACCAACCACAACGATCACATAGAATCTTTGGAATCAGTGGAATATGTGCTAATTTCATTAAGATCGTGGAGATTATTATTAAAATTGTTTTAGCAGCCACTTCCGACTAAGTCCAATCGGCTGCTTAATAAGCAGATAAAATCTGTTGAATATGCTATGTTAAATAGAATTTATTTATGGAATCTATTGTTTTAATTTAAATTCAGTACTTATATAATTTTATATATATTTGCATGCACAGAGAAAGAAAATAAATATCTATATTCACGGGATTATCAATTATTAAAAAAAAATATAAATAAATAAAATTAAATTATAGAATTTTCCCCTAAATATTTAAAATTTCACTGATTACAGTCTGATATATACAAATATCTCTAAAATTGCAGAAACTTAAGCATTTATGCATACACACACACACACACTCATACACATCTATATTTATGCTTAAAATTGTAATAAGTAAGCTATATGTATAAAAAAAAAATCAAATAAACAAACAAACAAATAGATAAAACATTTTACTTTTAAAATGTGTAAGAATAAAATTATCTATATATATTTTAAGAGATCAGTATCTGTTAAAAATCTAAAAATCTTAAAAACTTTTGAGTCATCATCTCCCAGAATGTCCTGCATTCTAGATGATGATCCAGAGTATTTATGTCTAATATGTGAATATTTGGAGCATTCAATTAAAATGTGTTTCACTGTTATTCTGGTTTGACAGGAATCACATTCTGGAGGAGGTTGACCAGTCATAAGAAAGCCATGGGTTAACCTTGTGTGCCCATTACGCAGCCTACACAAAGCAACCTCATGGTTTCTCTGCTTCTGTAAGGAACTATTAAAAGGGAGTATTGTAGTCTTTATTCCTCTAAGTTTGTTATTTTCAAGTGACAACCATTGGTCTCCCCAGATTTTATCTAATATAGATTTAAAATACTTTTTGAGTCCTTATAATAAGTTTTGTACATTTTATTTTTATCGTTTAATGCTGCTTTCTTTGCATTTTTATCAGCAATTTCATTACCTTCAATTCCAACATGGCCTGGTGTCCAGCACAAGGATATCTTTATATTTCGAATGCTTAAAAATGAATATTTTCTTGTATTGATCTAATAGCAGGGTGATGATGATTAAAAGAATCTATTGCTTGAATAGCACTTTTGAATCACTATATATAGTGTAATGTTTGTTGGGAGTTTTGGGTATTTTATATAGAGCCAATGAAATTCCTGCTAATTCAGTGGAATATATGGAGCTATATATAGGCATTCTTCCATAATAATATTCCTCGTCTGTAATAACTGCGAATCGCACAGCAGCATCAGTTTTAGAACCATCTATATAAATGGAGAGTGTATTTGCATGCATTTCTTGGTGTTCCAGAAAAATTTGTTTGATAGCAAAACTTGGAATTTCCTCTTTCTTTAAGTCAAATAATTCATAGCATATATGAGGTTTATTCCATTTCCAAAAAGGTGTTGAATTTGGTAAGTGGTTCAGGAATTTTAATGGTGGAATACTATATTTCTCTATGTATATTTTCAGTCGTATAACAAATGAATAAAAAGATCGTGGTCCAACTCTTTTTGGAATGCTGGTATTATTTATAATTCTACTCAATTTTGATGGGTATCTTAATGTCCGCGAATAGAAGTTTAAACTATATTCGACTCTTCTTTGATCAAGTGAACATAGACCTGTTTCACAATACAAAGAAATAACAGGTGTAGATTTAAATGCACCCGTAGCATATCTCAAACCTGCATTATGAAGAGGATCTAATTTTTCAATGTACTGGCAGATGCAGAAGCATATAGATGCGACCCATAATCAATTTTTTATCAAGGTCTTGTGTAAATAAAGTAATGTACTTCTATCTGAGCCCCACTTGGTATGTGACAATTTCTTCAGTAGATGAAGTACTTTACTACAACTTTCACGTAGGTAATTAATGTGAAATTTCCAAGTCATTCGTTGGTCAAAATACAACCCCAGAAACTTGGTATGAGTCACAAAATTAATTAGTTTATTATATAGTAGTAATTTCATTTTCGGTACATTTTTCTTATTTGTAAAAGTAATGGCTACAGTTTTATTTGTCGATATAGTGAATCCATGTGCAGTAGTCCATGATACAATAAGATCAAGAGATTTTTGTAATATACTTTGTCCTGTATAAATATCTGAGTGGATGATCCAAATAGCAAAATCATCTACATACAAAGAACACTGTACACCAGTTGGTAGTTGTTTTGTAATGTCATTTATAGCCATAATAAAAGGGTGGTGCTCAAAACACTACCTTGAGGAACTCCTTCATATTGTGGATACTCCTTAGATAAAACACCATTTATCTTAACTTTAAAGGTTCTTTCCTTTAAAAATTGTACTATGTTTAAGGGTAAACACCCTCTCAGTCCAGAATAATGCATTTCTTTTAAAATCTGATGTTTCCATGTCTTGTCATAGGCCTTTTCCATATCAAAGAAAATGGCTGTGGCATAACTATTTGAAGTAAAAGCTTTCCCAATATCAGCGTCAAGTAAAGTTAAAGGATCAAGGGTAGATCTCAGTTTCCTATATCCATATTGTGAAACAGAAAAGTATCCTGTTTTTTTAAGATACCAGATTAATCTGTTGTTAATCATTTTCTCAAACAGTTTACATAAACAGCTTGTTAATGCTATTGGTCTGTAGCTATTTGTGTCATAAGGATCTTTGCCTGGCTTCAAGAATGGAAGGTCCAGTGCTTTCCGCCAATCTTGTGGAAAATATATTTCTATCCATATTTTGTTGTATAGCTTTAATAAATATTGTAAACTGTTAGGGTGAAGGTGTTTCAACATTTCAAAAGTGATCAAATCTTCACCAGGGGCTGTATTAGAACATGTTGACAATGCCGATAAGAGTTCATCCATGGTAAAGCAATCATTGTATGAATAACATTGATCAGTCTCAAAATTAATTGGATTTTTTCTTCCTTTTCTTTAATGTTGTGAAAAGATTTTATTGATGAACCTTTGGAGATATTACTTAAATGTTCTCCTAAGCAAGTTACTACCTCTTTAGTATCATATATCAGTTCGCTGTTAATTTTCAAAACTGGTACATGGGATCGAATGTGCTTTCCTAGTATTTTATGCACTTTTTTCCATATCTTTCTTAAGGGTGTATCTTTGCACACCGATCTTAGGTAGTTACACCAAGATTTTCTTTGTGCTTCATTAAACGTTCGTTTTGCGACAGCACACGACCTTTTATATTCTATGTAATCCGAATCATTTCTAGACTTTTTAAATTTTCTTTGGGCTTTATTACGAGCCTTCTTTGTTTTTTTACACTCCTCATTCCACCACGGAACTGGGCATTTGATCTTCACATGTGATACAAATGGCATTGATGATTCTGCAGTATCAATTACCAGAATTAAAAACATAACTAAAATAGTTTCTATGTCCAAATTATCATCCCATATTGGAACATTCTTTGTGCATTCACCAAAATCTCCCCAATTGGCTTTACTAACATCAAATTTATTGATTGCTACCTCTCCAGTGAAATTTAGAATATTAATCAAAACAGGAAAATTATCACTACCACACAAATCGTCATAAGTGTTCCAGAAATATTTATCTGCTAGATCTTGTGAACACAAGGACAATCTATGTGAGAGTAATTCTTTGTTCGTTGATCAAAATGAGTTGGTTTGTCTTCATCTAATATGTGGAGTTGATTATTTATAATAAAATCAAGTATAATGTTGCCTCTAGAATTTGGTTTTACATCATGCCATGATAAATGTCTAGCATTGAAATCTCCTATAAGTAAAAATGGTTGGGGGAGCTTCTTGACTAAGTCATTCAGCTTTTCTAAATCTATATTATTATTCGGGTTTAGATATATAGAACAAATTGTTATAATTTCCTCTAGTTTAATCTGAACTGCTAAGGCATTTATTTCAGATGAAACATCATGTACTGTGAAAGGTACATCTTTTCTGACGAGAATCATATTTCCTTTCTGATTAGCAGAGTGAGGTTGATAAGATGTATAAAACTTATTTGTAAAACTGTAGGAAATGGGTAAAAATGTTTCATTGAGGCAGATACAAATTGGGCTATATTCATCAATTAATTTAAGTAATTCTAATTTGTTTTTGTTAATACTTCGAATGTTCCATTGTAATATAAATGAAGGAGTGTCATTATTTTTTTTAGAATTGAATTTTACTTACTTTCTTTAGTCTTACGACCCTGAGTTGGGAGAATTGAGTCCACTTTATTTTTTGAATTGGAACTTTTGATAATATCTTTGTTGTTGTACAACGGAATTTTGCTTCCTGCACCTTTTCTGTAATCAGGTGGCATGGCATAGTCTCGTATCAGTGATTTATGTGTTTTTATATTTGGTTTTCTTTTAGGTTCCTTAGAATTCTGTGAAATTTATTTTAGAAGAATTATTTTCAGAAGGGTTTTTACTATTGGTGGTATAAACAATGGTTTCCTCTGAACTTGTAGTTTTTAGACATTTACTATTTGGACTATGAAGGTCGTTCTCTTTCTTAGGAGAAGACGTTACACTGTGTGATCTAGGTCTTTTCCTATCTCTGGTGGTCCATCTAGTTCTCTTAGTATTTCTTCGATTTCTTTAGTATTTTGTAGTTTGTTTTTGTTATGGATTATCATTTGAGATATATCATCTTCTTTGTTTTGGCTTTTGTTAAGATGTAAATTATCAGAGATATCTTTTCTCTGTTCATCAAGATGATCATGTACAGCAAGGTTGGACAGTATTTTGAATTTATTACTTATCTCCATGGTATTGCTTTTATCTGATTCTTCTACAGTTATTTGATTTCTGGTGTTAGAAGATTGGGTGGTTTGTGAGACATCATTGGATGTTATTTTACTTTGGAGTTTGAGTGCATCTGCATATGTTTTGCGGGGAAGTTGCATTCCTTCTTCTTTCATGTCTTCTTTAGCTTCCTTGACTATTATACCATATTTTCTTGATCTGGTAAGGGCTTCTTGGAAATATCTGAAATATACACACTCCCTTGCATAAGCGTGGTATGAACCATTACAATTAAAGCATTTTTTGGGGCTGCTGCAATCATCACTACTGTGCTCCAAGGAGCCACATTTAAAGCATCTAGGTGAGGCCAAAGACTTGCATCGTTTCGCTGTATGTTCAAATTTCAAGCAAATCTTACATTGCATAGGTTTTGGATATTCTTCTTTAATTGCTATTCTTTTGTTGCCTATTTTCATAAATGTTGGAATTGTTTGCTGTGAAAAAGTTATTTTAGCTATCTTCAGACTTCGTCCAGTTTTAACACTTCTCCTCTCATAGACAATAACAGATTTAACATTATGTTTATGATCTTGCAGGACTTCTTTTAATGTTTCACACACAGATTCATTGGTGTTATTTTCAACTCTAAGTTTATCCAACAACATAGTTCCAATTCTAGTGTTATAATGCGCCTCGTCAGAAGCATTTACATGATGAATTCCAAGTTTTGTAGTTTCAAGTAGTTTTTTTGATTCTTCTTCAGATTTTGCTTTTACTATGATTTTGTTTTTTCCACGGAGAATTTAAGATTGTCACAGCCAAGAATTTTCTTAAGTGAACGGTATATAACCAAGTCACTAAGAGGGGTTACTTCTTCACTTAAAGTGAGAGTGATATACTGAGCCCACACTGGAGGAGAAAAAAGATCCTCAAGGGTCATTCTTTTAAATGTTCTTCTCCTTTGAGATTGAGTGTTTGGTACATATGGCTGTAAAGTAGCCATACTAGAGTTTTGGAGGGATTCCATGGCCAAGTCCTTTGAGGAAAGCATAGAGTCATCAGCATAAATAAGGGGGGTTGACATAAAAACGAAGAAATTTAATTCATCCAGATATTCCCCATACCCACCATGGAGTCACAATTAGAGGACAGGTCATCCCTTTAATTAGGGCTGTCCTAGGGGTAATATCCGGATATACACCGTACCCCCAGTGCTAAGGCGTCATGATGTCCGTCGAGATCACGACCCGGCACTGAGGACAGGGTTTGACATTAAACTTTCCCCTCGCTCGATCACGTCAGGTACTCGAGTTCTACGGGTGGAGAGGCATGCCGTCCAACTCCACCCTCCATCAACTCAAAGAGAGCAGTCAATTGAATGATCCAAAATCATGCCAAAGTCGTCAACGAAAGAGGAAGAAGGGAAGGGGAAAATTTACAGGAGGAGGAGTGAAGGAGTTCAAGGTCCCAATGATCAGTTGAATCCACAGCAGTGAGAGTAGGTGAAAAGAAGCATACTCTTTCTGCTGTGGATCCCTAAGGCCCCCACCTCGTCAAGGGGTTGGGATCAGGGGGAAGATCGTGGAGAGAGCTGCACGTCTTACATACAGTGATCAAAAGGCCACAGTCTGAGGACGACTCTGGAGAACCCTTGATCCACTAAATTTTTTTTTTTTGTTCCAAACTCTGCAAGAGTGGCACAGCTTTCTCCTCCAGCACACCCATGCAAGATGAGGTTTGTTGCCTGATGCTCCAGGAGTTCAGGTACAAGAGGCATCTCATAATCTTCGGGTAGATGTTCTGCAAAGTCTAATACATAATGACAGTCCAATCCCTAGTGAGCTTTCCTTAACCTCCACTGACCAAGGTCGTACACAAAACTGGTGTCAAGTTTTTCAGGAACCTCATGAACTGGTTAATATTTATCCTCAGCAAAACTATATATAGTGCGCAGACTTAATCGAGTATCTGCTTCTTGGTGGTCGCTTTCATGTTCTAATACATCGTGACTGCCATGCTGATCAACCAGGAGAGTAGTTCTCTTGTCAGAGAAACTACAGGACAAGTGAAGTTTGATATTGCCAAGGTCTTTAGCATTTGAATATGACATGCAGAGAAACCCAAGCAGTTGAGCTTTGTTTTGTGAGTAGCTTACAAAGTCATTAAATGGAGGGGTACGAACATGGTACTTCAATGAGGCTTTGTGTCCTTTCCATAGCTTTCACTGGGTCTACAGTCATACCAGTCACAAATGAAATGTAGACTTCCTGTGCCTACTGGAGTACCCAACCGATAGCAAGATTGTATGTCATCTAAGTTCTCATTGGAAAGAAAGGATCATTATCTAACCATGTGCATAGCATTAACAACTACTGCTGTAGATTTTTTATTGTCCAGCGAGCATTATCTCTTATAAGTTTGTGTTCTCTTCTAGAGTTGCTTTCACAATTGTTGATCTGGCACCTCTTCGTAATAAACCATTGGGATTAAACTGCAGGAGGATTTTCTGTACTCTCATACATTTTCAATCATTTCATGAATATCCACAGTGCTACCAGCTGCAATAACCTGTGTGTGTATGCAGACCATTGACCTCTGGAGTATTCAGCTGTTTTACTGTTGTTTTGAAATTTTCTAAGCCTGTGATGCAAAAGTTTTCAGCTTAACAATAGACACCTTTTACTCATGTGACTCCAGTCCTTTCTGCAATGTGGTGTCCACTGTTTCCCTGATATGTGTGAAATTCTCACATATTCCAGATGAAGCTTGCTCTCCAGTAGATATACTGATCAGCATTGTGGACTGCGTTGTAAATGGGTTTATGAACTGCTTTAATGGTGCCTCCAAGGCAATAACAACCAGATTTTTATCTTTAATTATTTGTGGCACTCCAGCTTCATGATGTAAGGTTTCCCTCCCAGGATTTATTTGAAGCATATCTCTGAAACATCGTGACATGGCAGCAGTGACTGGTTTTGTGTAAAGCCAGTTTGCCTGAGCCTTCTTGTTCAGGATAATTCATGGTAATCCATTTTTATGCTTGAGATAAGCATTTCATATTTGTTAAAGGGTCAATTCAAGTGACACGCCATTGTGCCTACCATCTGCTCCTCTGACTGTGAACTTACCATGCTTGTTGTTCCTTCTGTAAAGACCTGGGTGTGCCATTTCCAGATTTTTCATTTCTTTGAGATACAGGTGCAATCATGTATCAGACGTGTGGTGTCCAGCAGGCACTATGTATGGTATGTTTCCAACCTCTGTAAGGTGGCCTTCTCATTGAGAGTATATACACCTGAAAAGTACCTTTACCATGTCGGAGGAATGTGTTCTTGTAGAACACGTTCGCAAAATTCTGATTTGCAAAATGCATCATCTGCCACCTTAGAATTTTTTATATTCCTGGAAGAAACCATGTCAAAAGTTTTCTTCATCTCATTTATGATAGTTTCCAAGCACTGAACATCTTTTACCTCTTACAGACACCATTCTTCAAATGCTTTCCACATAAATTACATACAGTGGTCTGAGGGCACTAAGGACTTGGTAATAATCACCCTTTTCATCAAATATCTTGTGTGCTTTTCCTACACAAGCAATCCCAGCATGTCGAATATTTTCAGTTTCACTGCCTCTCATTATTTTGGTTATTGCTTTCATATAATTGTGACACAAATAAAAGCCGCCAAACTGCAAGATAAGACTGGAAAGCTGATCAGGGTTTAGTGCATGAAGAGCAAATGTAATCTCAAATGCAGCCTGGTCACAAGAAACAAAAGAATTCAGACAACATGCTTAGCAAGATTTACACAGTATCACTACCATTTTCACAACAGCAAGGTCAGTTGGTGATGAGGAAATCAGAGGCAGGTAACTAATTGTGTTAGATTTTTTTATCCTGGCCTATACTTGCAAAGAAGGCACTAAAATGGCATTCTCTTCTCATAATTTTCACTGAAGTCTTGTAACTTTGGAAGATGTCCACAAAGAACCAGATCTTATTAGTGCTCCAGAAGGGACAAAGCAGGGATTCTCTCATGGACTTACTTCTGTTGGAAGATGGGAATGTGACTGGTATTTCAGAAATACCCTTTTTTTGAGACAAAGCAGTTCTTTCATGGACTGGGAATGTGATGCCTGGACCAGTCTCATAATCAGCTGGTGGCCAGATCATGATCACACTTGTTGCATGATGTTTCGTACCATCTGTTGTTTTCTCATCTCAATAAATGTCTATGGCAAACAAAGTAAGGA
This sequence comes from Macrobrachium rosenbergii, assembly GCF_040412425.1. Classification (NCBI taxonomy): domain Eukaryota; kingdom Metazoa; phylum Arthropoda; class Malacostraca; order Decapoda; family Palaemonidae; genus Macrobrachium; species Macrobrachium rosenbergii. The sequence continues at coordinate 44,822,508 of NC_089793.1, forward strand.
TGTGGTTCTTCATATCTGCTGGCAGATACAAGCTGTTTCTCATTATTACAACTCTATGGATATCAGTGTAGAGGCCAAATTGTTCTCGATGAAAAGATGTCATAGTTGATGCTCAGATTTATTTTGTTTAGAAGATTCAAGAGTGATTTACTCCATGATTTGTTGTAAACATCATATGCCATTCCTACTGTAAGTGGTGACTTCATATTATGTATGGCATATAAGAATTGTTATGAGAGTATCAGTGCTTTTTCCCTCATGTCGCCTCAGCACAGTACTGTTCCATCTTCAGCACAGTACTGTTCCATCTTTGCAGTGGGTGAGTTTTTGTCAACCAGCAACTGACAGTTTCTCTCACAGATGTAGAGATGTTAAATGAGTCATACTCAGTTTTAGTCTTGTACTTTTTTGCTCTATTTCGTAGAATTTTAGCAACTTTAAGTATCCTATCATCTTCTGATGTTTCATATTTCTCCTGTGAGACTAAGACCGAACGTTTCTTCAGTGCACTGCCGATATTCAGGAAGACTGAACAAATGAAATCTGAACCATATAACTGTGGCATAAAGACTACTTTTGCCATGGTGACTTTTCAGCCTTTTCTTCAATTGCCTGGATTAGTAGGTATTCCAGACTTCTGTGCCAAATTTTTAAAGCTCTCTGTACATGTTTCTTAGTGTCACTAAGAAATAACCAACCTTACAAATATTTTCTATGAGGCATCAGAAAGCAATGTCGTATGGGGATGATGAATCACTTGGTGGAACTTGCTATATATAGTCAACTGAGGGGATGCCATTGTCAACTGTCCTAGATTGCTTTTGTTGAGCCAAGTAAGAGTTTTGAGTGTAGGGTAATTCAAAAGATTTTAGCACTACTTTCGATTTAGTAAATCACAAGGTACTTAATTATAAACTTGAAAATCTTGGAGTGGGTGGATGTTTTATGTTTACTTCAAGATTTCCTTACAGGTAGGCAGCAATGAGTTGCTGTTGATGGGATCTTTAACAAACCAAGACCTTTGTGTCTGTAGTTCCACAATGTAGTATGCTTGGTCCACCGTTATTTTTAGTGTATACGAGTGATATGGTTGTTGGCCTGGAAAACAAGATTGTACAGTATGCTGGTGATGCAACACTTGTGGGTCTAATGAAGTCCCTACTTATGAAAAATGAAGCTGCCCTTAGTCTCAATCATGACATGGAGCGGATTAGTGAATGGCGTAGTCGGTGGGGTATGAAGCTGAACTCCAGTAAAATGAAAACACTGTTGATTAGCAGATCTTGTACACATTTCCCAACCTCATCCTCCCCTTCTGGTAGATGGGACTCTACTGAAAGGTCTGAAGCTTTAACTATTCTAGGTGTAACTTTTGACTCTCATCTTATTCGAGAAAATCTAATGAATGTGTCAGCTAATGCTGCACGAAAGTTAGGTACTGTACATAAGGCCACGTATATTTATAACAGTGATTAAATCAATGCAATGTGTTTTAGGTCATTTGTGCTTCCTTTACTAGAATACTGTTCTTCAGTATGGAAGTCTGCTTCAGCCAGGGATTTATCTCTTTTAGATAGTGTGGTTTGTGGTGGTAGGTTTCTGTTTCCTAATATTAGCAGCTGTGAGATCATTCACATTCATAATTGATTCCTGATCCTCTTTTCCTGCTGAAAGCAACCAGATTTGCTGAACAGTAGCATCAATATGCAGTAAATGTGCCTCACTGTCAAACTTCTCAGTTCAGAGATCCTTTATTCCTCACACTGTTGGAGTGTGGAACAGTTTTCCTGAGGATGTCGAGTAATTGGAACTTCAAAAGTTCAAACGAAGATGCAATGCATTACTACCCTAAAAAAGCTCTCCTGGCATTGTAATAATTGATAAGTTTATTTATTTATTTGTTAACTTATTTTTTCTTTTTAATAAGGGAGATCTCTTCTTTCTGTATTTCCCTTTAACTTTTCTTACTTCTTTTTAATGAACACCATATTCTTTAGAAGCTTGAATTTCAAGTCAAAGGCCCCTTTGGGCTTGTTCTACATGAATAGGGTTTATTTCTGAATAATAATAATAATAATAATAATAATAATAATAATAATAATAATAATAAAGTATCTGTTCATACAAGGAATATAGTAACATACGTCATATGCAACCATATCAATTACTTCATTTGAGTAACCTTGTATTTGGTGTAGCAATGCTTGATCATCAAGAGCTTTTGTATTAGTACTCAAAAGTGTTTGTTGCCGAACATCTGTGGCAGCCAGAGATTTAGGTCATTTACTGTGACGGGCACAAACCTTGTTGCAAATTTTACTCTTTGACTTTGAGTTTACTTTTGGAACAGAAGACCTTGTTGCGTGCTCTGATGAATGAGTGGAAGCTGATTCTTCAATGCTTCTCTTCTTGGCCAACTCATAGCCCTTACTGAGTGTAGACATTCCTGCATCCTGCAAGCCACAGAGGAGCTTCCTCTTGCAGAAAAGTGTCTGATCCAATGTCCTGTTCAAGTTTAATGGCTGGTTCACCTTGTTGACCTCCTACAGCTATTTTTAAACGAGTGAAACCGGATTATGTCACATTGTGCAGTTTCTGTGTGGTCAACTTCTGGTAAATGATACATCTAATGAAATCCATGTTGTGAGATTCTAAAAATTCACATTCTTCATTGGTTCCTGAAGACTCGACCCTACTTCTCTTCATTTTGTTTCATCATTTGGCTTACATAGGTGTACAGGAACACCCTTCCTTCACTGAATTTGTGAGGTACCTGAAGAGCTTTTGACTTATCTGAGGAGAATGTCACCCACTGTACTCGCTCAAGGATACACAAAGTCAAGGCACAGGACAGTCCTCAGTCCATTTGATAGAAGTTTGCTGGTGCTTCCAGGCTATGCAAGCAAGTGACTATATGTCACAGGCATCTTTTCCTCTTTTTATTCCTTCCCCCATTCTACCAGAGAGATGTCCCCTACAGTCGCCTAGATATTTTATTTGGACCTGTGGTGGTTACTGAACAGGCTGTGTAGGCACCCAGCTCCACCTAGACAGAAAAGTTATCTTGCCCAAGTACTTTACCTAAAAGTGTAAATCCGGGGAATGAATACAGACTGATTGGACTTTTTCTTCCCCAGTACCATTCTGGATAAGATCCGGCTTGAAGTATCAGCTGGACTGGTCTAGATACAGGTACCTTCACTCAGCACACAATCTTAGTGTAGTGCCTAAAATGTGTCTACCTCTCCTCTCTCTTTTATCGTCCCACAATGCAGGGTACTCTTTTTAAAGGGCCCTACTGCTCTGGTCAACCATTTCTTCATACCATCAGGGGTTATGCAAGCTATGACATCACCTACTTGCATGTCCAACTGGGAGCATGACATTTCCAGGTAGCATTCAACACCAGCCAATTTACAGGGACTACCTTCCATCTAATGAGTATTTTTCCTACTAGAGCCTTTTATATGCTCAAAACCACCTCAACTGCCCTGAGTCCCTGCAACCCAAGGAACAATGACTAGTGTCAGTTGGTGAGCAAGGGGTATCCCCCCAACTCACCTCACTTAACCATCAGTTAAGTAACTTTTTAACAAGTTTGATGACCAATCCAGCTCATGCTGAAGGATACTTCTGTACTGCAATAGCATTAGGCTATATAAAAACAGTTTATCTTTTTGTTTATATGTATAAACGATTTTTGCTGATTTAACATTAGCTTTTTATCAATTAATGATAGTGAAACTTTTTAATTTCAGATAGAATTATGAGTGTTCACCCCTTAAAATAAAATCTTTGAGTAAAGAGTATGAAGAGAATGCTGAAGCTCAAAGTAAAATGAGTGGAAAGACACTTATTTAGCAGAGATTCACGTAACTGTGATTACAATACTTACATGGTCCATGAAGAAAGCTTTTATTGCGAAATTCAATAGACTTCCCAAATTCCCTGTAATTTGGGGAAGTCATATTACTGTTAATATCATCTTATTAAAACCGTGATGATTTCTCCATATTTACTGGAAACTGAACTTTGATTGAATCTGATTGTTTACCTGTAAGGTTTGTTTTCTGCTAAAAAGAACATATAAGAAACTGTCAGTTCTTGTCTACTGGCTGCAACAGAAAAGTATTCATTTTTTGGTTGTTTTATTTTTGGAAATAAAAATTGAAGAGGAAAAATATATGACAGAATATGGGAAAATTTAATGTACTCAATGCACTTACCAGAATAAGTACTCTTAGGAGAGAGTAGTGATAAGCTCATACCAAACTGTTCCTCAGTAAGATGCTATTCTAGAAAGAGACCTGTCAAGAAAAGAAAGAAGCAACCATGTCTCTCCTCTGAATCAAGAGGTTTGTCCACTTGCTGTCACACTGGTGTGCGAAGTAGGTAAGGGACTAACCTCCACATCCAAAACCTTCTGAACATCACCTCATCACAAGATGAGATACCTGTCACAACAAAGTCTGTCAAAATATTCAATCAAAGGTCAAGCAACTAGACAGCCTGGTGTGAAGCTATGGTAATGGACTCCACAGCATTAGCCTCTTAGGCAGTGAATGAAAGACCCTCATGATGGATCTTCTACAGAGGTCGTTTGTTAACCTGCCAATGATGAATCCAACAGCAGGAGATTACCCTCTGTGTCCTCCAGTGAGAAGTAACTCCCCAGACATGAGAGTGGTGGGGAAGGAGCTTGCTCAAAATGCTAGAAGTAAAGAAACTACTCAACCACAGATCAAGGCGTTCACCTCTTCCAAGACACCACAACCTAGCTGTGACCAAGGCAACCTAACCAAAGGTTGTGTCTCAGGAGCGTTTCCTAAGGGAAGCTCTGAAGAAGAGACTATCAGCAGGTTTGAAGCTGAGGTCGTCTCCCTCAGACAATTACACTCATGAGTGTGATAGTACTGCTCCAGTTCCACCAGCAGGGGCTCTGAAGGATTATTATTATTATTTAAGCAGTTTAACCAGACCACTGAGCTGACTATCTGCTCTCATAGGGCTGGCCCAAAGGATTTGGATGAAATGCCAGGTCTAGGCCAGAGGCCTAGCACTGGGATCAAATAGGTCATTTGGTATGGTGATGAATGAATGAAAATGAAATTAAAAACTGCACAAAAGCATAAGCTCTCATACTGGAACACACTCACACAATAAATACATTTATACTCATGTTTTCATATATACTTACTAAAAAGATATATTAAAATTCAGAATAAATTAAGTAACAATTTAAAATTTAGTCGTTTTAAAATTCATTAGATGCTCTGAGGGTTTTCGTATTTTTATTACTTACTTATTTTTATATTTTGTTAACATGAACATTAAAACTGGAATTACTGAAAATGCAGAAGATTCTGACAAAATTTCCTTCATTGATCTATTTCCAAAACTTGATAATCGCTGCAGTTTATATTTTGGACATTCACACAATACATGCTTGACTGTTATCAGTACTTTGCACTCTGGGCATTCAGGAGGAGGGCCATGTGGACTGTTCATTAAGTGTCCATGTGTCAAACGAGTATGGCCTATTCGAAGACGCGTCAGATTTACTAGTGTGTGTGTGAGAGGTGCTAAAGAAGAGGGCAGAAGGACATGTACTGCTATTTTATTGAGGAAGCAGGATTTTAAATCGGACGTCATACAAAGTTTTAATTTACAGGTGACCCGAGGTCAACTGTTCTTAATGCTAAACAGGACAGGTAAATACAAATAACATGTAAAAATAAAATTACAAGAATGGACACAATAATGTTCTGATACATGTACAACGTAAACAGGCACAAATGGATAAGTAACAGATACAATTTTACATAGATAAAATATGGCTATTTAGCGTGACCTAAGTTCATGGGAAAGGCACCGTAGAAAACGGGAGGTTCACTATAGAAAACCCGTTGAGCGGGGACTTTACATGTGTATCTCTCTGATATGATGAACTCCATTTTCCAACACAGGATTTTATCCGTTTTAATTTATTATTTTCAGGTTCTTCATTCCATATATTTTGCCATTTACTTACAATGATTGTTTTTATGTTATATATATAGTCAATAATAGGGACGTTTACATTAGCTTTTGTCATGTGGACCGCTTCCCTAGCTGCTTTATCAGCCTCTTAATTTCCTTTAATCGCCGAGGCATTATCAGGTAGAGAAAACTGATACATTTTGTCTTGGGACACTGCAGCATACCCCACTCCATATTGAGGCTTAGATCTTCTGTGTAATTGCATAATGTGGACCTTTTCAGATTATATGTTCTACTGTATGTTGTCTATGGTGTTCTAGGGTATACGAGTATCATTTTGATAAATATTTTAAGTGTGTGCAAATTTTCATTTTATTCATACTCCAAGAAGGAAGTAATTTTACTATTGAAGGTAGCTGTATATTCAAATTCAGTGACTCGAACAATCTTCTAGATCTAATAGGGAAAGGTGGTAAATTACTGTTAATGAATACATCTCTTAATTCAAATAATTTTTTGGTTGGAGAATCACTTGTCTGTATGGAGAGAGAGAGACAGTTCACCACATTCAACTTGTAAAGATGACTTTGGTGATGGTCTAAAGGCTCCTGAACATATTCTAAGGACTTCTTTTTGAACTGGGTCTAATGTTTTCAGCATTGCGTCTGATGCTGGGCCATATATTTCGCTTCCATAATAAATGTTAGACAGCACTGTTGCTTTATATAGTACAGTAAGGGTATGCCTATTGGCTCGCCATGTAGTGTTCAATAGTTTTTTAATTAGATCTAGTGCTCGTTTACAATTTGACTTCATGCATGTTATGTGGGCTTTCCAGTTCAAGTATCAAATACTAATCCCAAGAATTTTGCTCTTTGGCCAATTGGTACACGCCCAGAATAAAATAGCTAAAACTTTATTAAATACTTAGAACCCTTCTAAAAACACTTAGAACTGCCTATTTTGATAGTTCAAACACATACAAACAAACTAAAAATGCTTATACAGTTATTATCCTACTTACAATGGGGTTAGGTTAAAAAAAAAAAACCATCGTTTGTTGGAAAAAATGTAATATATGGTAGCCTAGCCTACACTATAAAGTATACTTTATACATACACGGTGTAGTGATTATTAATATCAGCTAATTATACTGTACTCTATATTCACATATCATATTATAAAAACATCAACATAACGAATATGGATCTTTTCCATGGATCTTTTAAAATGTTATGCCTTAATTCACTGTATCCAATATTATTTTATATATTCTTATATTGCTTTTGTATTACAAATTGTGATCATAGCGATCAAAGTTTTAGTTTGGAAATGTTTACGCTGTAAGTTTATTTCGCCGCATTTAACTCAGTTCAGAGCGCTTTTCTTGCCTCCAGTTAGTGTAAATGAATCACTAGATACTTTATTCATACGGGGCAAGGTTGTTTTTCGTTATACGAAGCGTTTTGAAGTCGAAATAAAACTTAAATATGTCTCGTTGTGAAATTAATTTAGCTATTTGTTTCGTTAATAGATGACGATGGACGTTTGGGGGCTTTTGTTTTGTGTAAAAAAAAATCAACATTCCGTTTGCTGTTTTCACTTGATTTCATCATAATACAAGCTTTATGTATTTATCGTTTATCGGCGTAAAAATAGCAGTAATGTGTTCTTTCGTGCCCAATAGTTTTAATTACAATACTTTCTCTCCAATTGTAATTACGGTAGAGTTTCATCCATGTTGCCGATGCACGATAACTTATAGTTTAGCTTTTTTAAAATATTTTTTCTCAGCTTCAGCCACAACTTGCAGCTTAAATTTAACAGTATATTTCCTTGCCGATCTTTTATCCATACCGAATAAGGGTATAATGTAAAAATATATCAGTCCTATTCTACTTAATGTCATTTGTACTATAGCCTATGGTAATTGTGTATTACCGTACGATGGTTGAAATACAAGCAAAAGTGCTGTTGTTATCCGATTCGGTGATAAACAAAACAACAGTTTCTCGGTTGGTTGTTTATGGCTGTACACATTTACGCATGAGTATAACCTTACTAACAATACTTTATCACTTCCTTCTAATAACGGTAATGTTTTATATATTTTACTGAACTTTCTATTCAAATAATCTAATTGTCTTTCAATATGGTTTTATTCTTATTAATAATTCTGTTGGTTTTTCAGACCACCATGGGATTTGTGTTTTGTTGGATGAGATTTTGATTCTGGTATCGCTTTATCAGCAGCATTTTTAATGAAATCAGCAAGAAACCTATTTGTTTCATTATGGTCTTGTATATACTCAAATGGTGGGATATTCCGAATTCAAATCGCTCCCAATCTGCTTTATAAATGTTATTTTGAGGGACATGTTTGCGGGACTATTTTGTAATAATGAAATTGATATTGGGAAATGATCACTGGTATGCAAGTCATCAACTGTATTCCAATCCAATCTGTCTACTATGCTTGTTGTACACAGAGTTAAGCCTACTGAGGAAAATGTTCTGTGTGTTTTTGAAAAATATGTGCTAATTTCGTCATCATTTGTACAGCACATGACATTTGAATCTATGAATTCTTCTATTCTACTTCCTACTCTATTTGAGCTTGTACAGTTACAGTCACATATTGGGTTGTGGGCATTAAAATCACCTACTATTAATGTAGGTTCCTTGGCATTGTTAAGTAAATCTTTAAGTTTATCAATGTCGTAATTTTTATTAGGTTGGTTGTATAAGTTATAAATTACATAACTATCGTTTTTTACTCGGATTTTAATACCTGATATTTGCAAGTCAGCAATGTTTGCGTGTACTTTGTCATAAACTACATTAAATATATGGCTCTACCTAAATTTCCTTCTTCCTCTTGGATTAGATGCCAGGTTATTTACCTATTGTTGAAATTTTGTTGACATGTTGTAAACATAATATCATTGGTTCATATTCTTTTAGTAAACGTTGTGTTTCTCCAAGGTGTAATCTGGTCTGTAGATCATTTACATTCTATTGTATGATATAGCTATTGAAAATATTACAGTAAACGCCCCGTATTCGTGGTCTCACTACTTGCGGATTTCTCTGTGGAACATATATACACATTATTCGCGGAAAATTCGCTGTATTTTTCACTGAGAAATATTCACTAATTACTGTATTTTCATGTTTTCATGACTAAATGCACTTTTTGTGATAAAACTATTAAAATACTCAGGTATTAGCATTTTTATCCCTTTTTTGTTTAAACTATCAAAATAGGCAGTTCTAAGTGTTTTTAGAGGGTTTTAAATATATTCTAGGTATTCTAGGTATTCTACAAAGGTTAAAATGATCAGAGAGAGAGAGAGACTCTCCAAACTGAGAGGAGAGAGAGAGAGAGGGTTCTTCTTGTGTCATGTCATAAGGTCTTTATCGCATCTTCAGTGAATATGGGGGGTTTACTGTACATTATAGTGGTCAATTTTTGCTTTCTTTTTTTTTTTTGTAATATCAACTTGGATTTTTTGCAATAACTTACAATATTCATTTGTTTTTCTTTATAATATATTAAGTTCTCAATGCACATGCAACCTTTTTCATAGGTGCTCAAATCTGTTGTTTTTTTTTCTATATTCACAAAATTTCTTATAATGTTTGTTAAACCATCTTTTATGTTTTTGTTATTGCATAATTCAATGAAACAATCATTACATCCACATGTGTTATCAACTATATTTGTTTCAATTTTTCTTGTTGACCAATTATTGGTGATGGAAGTATTCTCTTCTCCCTTGACAATCATTCTTATCTATGGTATGGTTCTCTTCCACTTCTTCAGTATTTTGGGGATCTACATCCATAAGTTTTACTATTATTTTAGGAGATAAAGGTATATTCTTAGATTGTTTTTGTTTTTTTCTTTCTTCAAATCCTTTATCTTTGGTTTAAATGATGTTTCTCTAATAATAGTTGGTTTCTTCGTTTTGGGTGGTGTTCTCTCCAAAGGTCTCTTTTTATCTTTAATTTCCGGTCCATCATAACTAACTGTGGTAGTATCTTCCTGTGTTCCTATTTGCATCAATAACTCAAATGAATCTGATAGCATATTATCCATATCATTTGCACCTGTTTCTTGATTCTTTACTATTTGAGTTTTTTCTCTATATTGTTAATTTCTCCTTGAGATTTATTTCGCTGCGTTTTGTTATTTCTATCTGTATGTGTTTTTGTTTCATTGTTGGTTCTTGTTAATGAATCTTGAACTCTCACACTTTTAATTCCAATTTAGCCTCTTTTATAGACATCCCTGTTCTTTCTTGTAACATTTTCAATTCCGTATTGTATATGTAATACATGCATTCTTTGGATCTTGCATGATGACTCTGCCCACAGTTTACACTCTTAGGTTCACCGCACTTCCACTGTATGGTATGTTCAATAGATCCACAATAAGAAGCACATACAGGTTCATTACGACAATTTTTCTGCGTGTGCCCATAATTACTGCAATTTTGAAACTGCAGTGGCTTTGGGACATAAGGTCTTAACTCTCTGTTTTGGCCTAAAATCTTTACTTTTTGAGGTAGATCTTCCCCCTGAAATTTTATTTTTGCTATTTTTAATACTTGTTTATTGCTTTTTTTTACTTGGCATAACATATACCTCACAATCCTGGACCTTGGGGTTCCTTTTTTTGAGTCTAATAACACTTTCTTATCGACTGGTTCGTTGTCATTTTCAGGAAGTACAATGGTACCCTTAATGCTGTTCGTAGTATCGTGTTTTTTCACTTTTACGTTAATATTTTCTATATTTTTCAAAGACAAATAGTCTTCGGACTGACTTTTTGTTGTGGCTTCTATAAGCCAAGTCCTCTCCTTTATTTGTCTGAATGACATTTCTGTCGTTGGATGCCTATTTAGTAAATAATTTTCTAATCTTAAACCTGAAATATTTTGGTCAGTTTCCATGTTTAAAAACCTTGAACAACTACCACTCCCAAAGTCGGTGAGAGTTGAAGTCTAATAAATGGTATTGTTTTAATACCGTCTAACTTTTGTGATTTGAGTTAGAACAGTCCATATCTGTGCCAGTGATGGTGTTTGATAAGGTTTTTGGGCCCATCTTGGGGAGGAGCAATAGTAAATAGTATTAATGTTACACAATACCACTCTGACCCTTTGGACCCATCAGAATCCTTGAGGCATGGGTGGCTGCTGTCCAACTCCACCCTTGCTGAGTAAAAAGATGATGATGTCAACGAAAGAGGAAGAAGGGAGCTCAGTGTTCCCAATGTTGTTTATTCATGATCTCATGACACACCAGTTTCTTGGAAAGGGACACTCTGGACAAGATCCAGCAGAGATGCACCCTTGTTTGTCAGCATGGCACTCAGACAGAAAAGTTTCTTGGCATGAAACAGAGATGCTGATCCTCTGCCCCTATATTTGATAGCCTCTAACCTAGTAGACAAGAGGGGAAGAACAAGCAGCCCCCACCACCACTTCCATGGGCCTCATTACCAGTCGCAAGCAGTGCACACAAGAAGTAGAAAAGACCAAAGGATATCTTTCCCTGAGTGAGAGAGAAACTGTAAACATGCTGAGCAGAAAGGTAGTGCTGCTCTCCTGTGTGCACCCTGAAAGGGGTGTGAAGGGGTGAACCTAACCGGTTGCTGAAGTGCATGTGGTCCAAGGACTGCAATGTGTAGCACAAATGGGTTGCACGTGCCCTTCACCATGTGTCTCCTTAGAGGCATGAGAAGAGTTGTTTTGAGGGTCTTGCTGGTCTTCCACACTTTAGAGAAGGTCAAAGCCAAAACCAAAGACGACAGAGCACCAACTGGAGGATCTGCCACTGACAGGACTACTGTAACAGGAGGACCACTCTCCTTTGCAGCAGAAGTAGAGGTTGGCAGCTGCAGACACAACAGGGCTCAAGTGACAGCTCCTCCTCCTCCTTTCACCAAGTTGTTTAGAAAATCCACAAAAAATGGACTACCAAAAATGTGAAGTGTAGAATATATCTTTCACAGGTATCCTACATATGGCATCTTCTAGGTACCTGAAATGTCAAAATCAGATTAATAAAAGGGCGATTCATCTGATGAAGGAGCAGCTCTTTTAGCAACTATTCGTCATGGACAGACTTCTTATCGACATAAGTGCTATCCCTTTGATAAGGGGCAACATATAGTAAGCAGTGGGGTGAAAATGTAAGGAGGAGGGAGAAGGGAGCTGGAAAGAATTAGAGGTGTTATCAAGAGTGTATCTCCCCTACCCCCGAGAAGCCAGTGAATACTTCGTCCTTTTCCCCTCTAATTGCCAAACTTCTCCCACTGTGAAGACCAACCAGCACACTTCTTGCAGAGGAAAGATTGGATGCATGCCTTCCCCCACAGACTAAACATATTAAAAAGCAATTTGTATAGTTCTTAGGCATGAAAACCAGAGCCTTTTATATTTTGGAAGAATTTAGCAGAGCCCTTCGAAGGGCAAACTACCAACAGTGAGGTTTACAAGCAATATACCAGAAATATGCAGGATGTAAAAGGATAACAAAATGATACGGACACAGAAATTGACATTTTTATACACTAAAGCTTTATATACACTTCCCTAGTAATTACTTAGCTAGCAATTTCTCGCCTCAGCAGCTTGAAAATGTAAAAAAATTCGTGGGTAACGCTTCACAGATTTAGTACAGGTGACTGGTCCCACCCACTAATGGGAATACCAAGAACTACTAGCAGACAACCTCATTCTGTTTATGCTGTATGTCCATCAGCGGGGAGGAGGGAGGGCTCTGTCCATAATTACTGGGTAAGTATATATAAAACTTTATTTCATCATAAAGATGTCATTTTTATATGGGTAATTTACCCAGTAATTACTCAGCTGATTCCACATTGACAGGAGGTGGGATACATGGACATATTGTACTCCAAAACATTAAGTCATGTAATGAATTTAAAATAGAAAAAGTTGCTAGCATTGAGTACAATGCTTGTAGTTCTTTTTCATTAAGAGAGCTTGCAGTAGAGAACTGCTTGTTTGTTGCTCAACCTAACCTTTGGCAGTGTGGAGGTAAGCCAGGAGCGCCTCTACTAAAGTGGGAGTTTTGTAGCAAAGGAGTACTCAGATTGCTAACAAAGCATCAGTGGAAGTTATGTAGCTCAAGGGGATATCCGATGGCTAGCAAAACTTTAAAAGGTGCCCTTTACCTGGGCGCAGTACCGCAAAGAAAACAACCAGATAACACTATCATCTGCACTGAAATAAAAACACAACCCATCCACTGATAGTGGTGGGTATTCTAGGTACACTGTACCCCCTTGGCTGCCTAAAACTTGACACCTTATAATAAGATGAAGAGATAGAAGAAAATCCTATTCTTCTTTCCATGGTCTCATGCCAGTTACTGATAACCGCAAGGTACTGCCAAAAATTTCACACTGTTTCCTGTAGGACAATTGTAGAATGGACATGAGGGACAAGTAGGGCCTGAAAGTTAAAAAGGAAAAAACTTTTCCGACGTCTTTAGCTTTCAGTTAAAAAGAAGGGAAATGCTCCCCTAAATCTAAGAGTATCTCAGAAAATAAAGTCCATAGTATAAAGAACTAGATGTTCTAAATGGAGGACGAGATGAGATCTAGCCATAACACCTTAGGTTATGAATGGCCTTTGAACTACAGATTCTTTTCAGGTAATACCTGAACATCTCAGCTGGACAGAGAGATCTCTATTCATCCTCAGATTGGTGAGCACTGTTGAGTACTCAGAGAATGAGCTGGTGCCAGGCTGTGGTTGGAGCCAGAAGTTTTAGTCACAACATCGAGTTCTTGCCATCACACTATAGAAAAGGATGTCCTTGAACTTCCACTTCCTTCCAGGTAATACTGGAATGCTCCAACTGTACAAGAAGCTCTCTATTCTTCCTCAAAGTTAGTGAGTGCTTCTGGGCTGAAGGCAAGGCCAGCAGAGCTGGTGGCCATCTAACTACTAAATGTTTGGGAGCTGGAGGGTGTTCCTAGGCACTTGGGTTAGAGATGGGGCCCAGCCATAACTGGCGCCAGGCGAGAAGGAGGCCAGGTGAGGAAAAAACTTGTACTAATGGGTGCTCATGGGTATTATCTATGGCTGTCAAGGCTGTCTTCTCTACTATTAAATTCTTGAGAGAGAGAGAGAGAGAGAGAGAGAGAGAGAGAGAGAGAGAGAGAGAGAGAGAGAGAGAGAGAGAAGGGATCCATGTCATGAAAGGATTCTTGTTCTTGGTAAAAAATTCCCAGGGTAAAGGAGCAAACCTCGTTATTGAATCAGACTTAGCTCGATCCCCTTTCCCATCTCTCAAATTCCTTTTGTAGCACCTCTGAAAAAAAAGCCCCTCTTTTTTGATAAACACCCAGACAGCCCAAAGCCCCTCCACATAAGAGCATACCACCTTTGATGGTGTCTCTTGAAATGAGATTGTTCAAGAAGGTACAAAAGGTGGAAGGATTCTGGGATAGTTCATCAATCCATCGCAGCAAATCGGGAACCATAATTGCAATTCAGAATGGGGCTACAAGGGACGTACAGTAGTAACGCTCTGACGAGTCTGAAAAATACAGCCCTTCATTGACCATATCGAACGGTGGGAGAGCGGGAAGAGTGTAGATGTCCAAGTTGGAACAATCTTGTAAAATGGTGTTTGTTCACCAAGTTAGACAGTTCCCTTAAGGTGGCAGACAGTCAAGGCCAGCCTGCCCTATAGATAACACATAACTTGACAGATCAGGGGAATTGAGGTCCACTCGGGAGTAAGAGTGGGTTTCTGACGGTTCAGTTTCTCCCCCAGAAATTCCAGTTAGACTAGAGAAAACTTGATCAATCGTTCACAGTAAAAAATTCTCTTCACTTGGGGGTGAGTGTTAGAGTGTGAGAGGGTGCAAAAGAAAGAGCAGGTAGACAAGGACTGCTAGTTTATTGAGGACGCAGTCCGCTTATAAAGTGGCGTGCAGAAGTCGGCATATACGCGGACGTCAGTACAAAATTTATACAAGTGATCTGAGGTCAACACCATTTCTCTACACAAACAGGATGGGTACATATAGATAACGTGATGATTAACAATAGTAAATTAGACACAAAAATACTCTGACACACACTATGTGTAAGGGCAAAAATGAATAGGTAATAAATGTACAATTACATAATGATAATAAAGCTGAGTACCGCGACTTAGGGTCAGCTGTGAAGGCACTGTAGAAAACGGGAGGTTCTCCATAGACAACCCGTTGAGCGGGGACTTTACAATACTCCCCCCAAAAGATGTAGGTAACATCTGATCAAAGCAGGTATCTGCTGGGGTGGTGGAGAGGGCCGCGTCTCCTCGATGTCAGCTGGGGGGTGCGTTTGACTTCTCTGGTGCCTTGTGGATGGGAGTGGTGGGTTGCTCCCCTGCCTGGGCTCGGGGCCTTTCGGGGCACCCCTGCGACTTTCTTGCGGGCGGAGCTGGCTAAGGGGGCACCGCTTCCTGCGGGTGGTTTTGGGGAGTGCCACCGACTTCTTCCTCCAGGAGTGTGGGCTTGAGGCGGTCTATCGACACCCAGTCGTCCTTCCCGCAGACCAGGAGGCATGAAGGGGGACGTCCTGTCGGTATACGTCCGCCGGCAGGGGGCGAACTTCCCGACTCTGTCGCGGAGCCTCTGTGTTGTAAGGTTGTCCCGGTCCTCCGTGATGAGTTTGCCCAGGACTACGAGGGACTCCCCGTAAACTTTTTCTGCTGCGGACGGGTCGCTGCTGGCTCTGGGGGCGGTCCTCAGCCCGAGGAGGGCCCAGGGCAGCTGGTACTTCCAGTTGTCGGCGGTGCAACAAGCCATGAGGGACGCTTTCAGGGACCTGTGGAACCTCTCCACCAATCCATTGGCTGCGGGGTTGTAGGTGGTGGTGCTGTGGTGAGTGATCCCCAGCAGGCGTTCCAGGGCGGTCCACAGCTCGGACAGGAAGGCTGGGCTCCTGTCTGTGTTATATGGTCTGGGACACCAAACAGGCTGATCTAGCTGGAGAGGAGGGTCTCAGCGCATGCACTGGAAGTGGCTTCTTCCATGGGCGTCGCTTGGGCCACCTGGTGGAGCGGTTGACTACTGTCAGAAGGTATCTGGCTCCTCCTGATGGGGGAGGAGGACCCACTACGTCAACATGGATGTGCCCGAAATGTCTTCCCGGCTGGGGGAAGTCACCCACCCGTTTCGGTGCCCGCCATTGCGTCCTTCCGTATGCTGTGCCAGACAAACTTCTCCACCAGCAGTTTGGCCGTCGTCCTGCCGGAGGGGTGGGACAGTCTGTGGATGATGTTGAAGACCAGACAACAACGGGAGGCGGGCACCAGTGGGCGGGGGAGGGCAGTGCTTATGTCACTCAGCAGTGTTGGCCCCCCAGGGGCGAGGGGCACATCCTTCCACTTCAGCGACGTGATGGCGGTGCGGTAAGCTGGAATCTCTGGGTCGGTGGCCTGTTCCCAGGAGAGGTCCTCGTAGTCTATCCCGAGCTGCACTGCGTTGATTTCGATCCTCAAGAGGGCGTCGGCTGCTGGGTTCCTGCTGGGGAGGTACTTGATGGTGCAGGTGAACTCCACGATGGCTGTGATGTGCTGCTGCTGCCTGGAGGACCATGCATCCCCCAGCTTTGTGAAGGCGTGGACCAGCGGCTGGTAGTCCATCCAAACTGTGAAGGGCGTACCCTCCAGGAGGAATCTGAAGTGGCTTACTGCCTGGTACACCGCGCAAAGCTCCCTGTCGAAGGTGCTGTAGCAGGACTCGGTGGGGCTGAGCTTCCTGCTGAAGAAGGCGATGGGCTGAGGGGCTCTGTTGACGACCTGTTCCAGGACGGCCCCACAGGCGACGTGGCTGGCGTCCGTTGTTAGCTGGAGGGGGCGTTGGGGTCCTGGTGGGCCAAGGCTGTTGCCTTGGTGAGGGCGGCCTTCATCAGGGAGAAGGCCCGCTGCTGGTCGGGGCCCCACACTAAGGTCTTCGGATGGCCCTTTAGGATCTCTGTAAGGGGGGCCATGGTGTGCGCGATCCCGGGGATGAACCTCCTATAGTAGTTGACCATACCGAGGAATTCTTGTACGCCCTTGATGGAGGTAGGGGTGGGGAACCTGACGATGGCCTCGACCTTCGATGCGAGTGGGCGGATGCCTCTCGGGGATATCTCGTGGCCCAGGAAGTAAACCCTATCAACGGTGAAGGTGCACTTGTTAAACCCGACGACGAGGCCATTCTCCTGCAGGCGCTGCAGGACCTTCTGGATGTGTCGAAGGTGTTCCTTGTGGGACCTGGAAAAAATTAGGATATCATCGATGTCTCAGACGCAGAAGTTCAGGTCCCCCAGGATGCTGTCCATCAGTCTCTGGAAGGTCGCCCCTGCGTTCCTCAGGCCGAAGGTGGAGAAGGCGAATATGTAGGACCCGAAGGGCGTGATGATGGCAGTTTTGGGGATGTCTTCTGGAGCTACTGGTACCTGGAAACAGGATTTTAAAAGATCCAGTATTGAAAATATTTTGGTCCCGTGGAAGGAGGCCGTGAGGTCTTCCATGTTTGGGAGAGGGTAGGGGTCAGGTTCTGTAGCGAGGTTGAGCCGTGTGTAGTCGCCGCAGGGTCTCCAGGAGCCGTCTGTTTTCTGCACCATGTGATGGGGGGAGGCCCATGGGCTGGAGGACTTGAGGCCTTCCTGCATATGCCCATACACTCCATTTCGGCGAAGGCCCTCTTGGCCTCCTGAAGGCACTGGGGGGGGAAGCCTCTAGAACTTTGCGTGCGTCGGGGCGCCCCTTGTCTTGATGTGATGATATATCCCGTGTTTGGTGGGGGGCCCGGGCACCTGACGAAGCTCGAGCCTGAATACCTCTGGGAATTCCTTCAGGAGGGAGGTGTATTGGTGGGGAGTGATGGAACAGACTGTGGGTGCACTGGGGCCCGGTGCCAGGGGCAGGGATTGGCAGGACTCTGTGTCCAGCAGGCGTCTGTGGCCGACGTTGACTGCCAGTCCGAAGTGGGCCAGGAAATCCGCACCCAGGAGTGGGGTCCTAACGCCCGTGATGATGAAATTCCACTTGTATCTCCAGCCCAGGATGGAGACTGACAGGAGCTTGGTGCCGTAGGAGAGGATGGGGGACCCATTGGCAGCTGTCAGGGAGGCAGCCAGGTCTAGCAGGCGTCTGTGGTCCTCTCTGGAAGGCGGGAACACTGACTGCACTGCCCCAGTGTCGATCAGCATCATCCTGCCGGAGACAGTGTCGCGGACATAGAAGCCTACTGGTGTGGGGCGCTTGGGTGTTTTGGGTGCTGCTGCCATGGCGGCCTGTGAGGGTGGCTGCCACCTCCCCCATTTTTTGGATGGGCCAAAAGGCAGGGGGCTTCACAATTCCGGGCCTCTTTGCCAAACCTCTGGTGGTAGTAGCAAAGCCCCGGCCTTTCCTTCTTCTGGTGGTGGGGTGGCTGCCTCCTGGCGATGACGATGTCCTCTGTGGTGGGGTCCTCCGGCTGGAGGCAGTTGATGGGGTTTGCAGGCGTGGATGTCCGCTTTGCTGCCCTCGTAGAGTCAGCTGCTACGCTGTCCTTATCAGGTCCTCGACTGGCAGGGTGTAGGGCTCTGCAACCTGTCTACAAACTCCGGGAGTAGCTGCAGCAGGAGGATCTCCTCCTCAGGCTAATCTCCTTGTGCCTGCTGCTGCTGTCTGTCTCAGGGGAGGAGGAGGTGGTCCTGGAGGGCATGCCACGTCTCCAGCAGGTTTGTGTCCTGCCAGGGGTTGATGGCGAGGTCAAGGGCATGGGCGGCCCTCTCGGAGACCAGCAGGGAGCAGGTCTCAATGAGAGAGGCCTTTAGTTCTTGGAAGGCGGCAGGGCTCGAGGTTGACGTCACCCACTGGGCGACCTTTCTGTATATCTCCTCCAGTAGGGTGTTGATAGCGATGTCCGTCTTCAACACCTCGTCGGTCAGGCCTGCCACCCTGAATTGTCCCTCGACCCTGTAGAGCCATGATGCCGGGTTCTGATGGGTGAACGGCGGCAGCTTTATGTTGAGGGCAGCCCTCAGTTGGTCCGTCAGGAGGGGCATTGCACGAGGAGTGGGTACCAGTGTGGAGGAGAGCGCAGGTTTTGGTGTGGGGGGCCTCGAGAGGGGGTTGAGCGAGGGAGATATCTGTCTCCAAGTAGGTCATGGTTATTTGTATGTGGGAGGGAATGTCTGCGTCCATGCTCATTCCGCGCTCACACTTGGAGTGTGAGGGAACACTCGAATCAATACACGCTTGGGAGCTTGCTGTGTGGGTCCGCTAATGACGCTGGTGATTTGCCAATGAGAGTCGGTAATGCCCTAATGCTTTGCTAGAGCGCCATAGTTAGTCCCGTTAGGGGCATGGGGTGGTTCATCGGGCCAAAACTAAGTCGCCATTTGGGTCCATTAATGACTCTGGGAACCACTCCATGGGTCACCACTGTGAGAGGGTGCGAAAGAAAGGGCAGGCAGACAAGGACTGCTAGTTTATTGAGGAAGAGGTCTGCTTATAAAGCGGCATGCGGACGTTGGCGTATACGTGGACTTCAAGTACAAAAAATATACAAGTGACCTGAGGTTAACTATTTCTCTACACGAACAGGACAGGTACATATAGATAACATGATGATTAACAATAGCAGATTAGACACAAAAATATTCTGACACATACACTATGTATAAGGGCAAAAATGAATAGGTAATAAATGTACAATTACATAATAATAAGGCTGAGTACCGCGACCTAGGGTCAGCTGTGAAGGCACCGTAGAAAACGGGAGGTTCTCCATAGAAAACCCGTTGAGCTGGGACTTCACAAGAGTAAAAATGTAAGAACTGTGGTGATGTCTAAAAGAATACGTCAGTCTAGGCTCTTCTGGCTTATGTGAGATGGTTCTGTTCTCCCGGGGGTATGTCCTGAAAAAACTCCCGGTTCTCCGAGCAGGATCCCTCAACTAGAATGAGGAGTGAGAAGTAATCTAAGACTAGACTCATGATGAGTGACCTCTTCTGAGACTAAAATTCAGACAATTACCACTGTAGGTCCAACTGAAAATTCAGGTCCTGGGGAAGATACCCTGTCCCTGCTGGTCTTGTGGGACAGGCTGAAGTTCATGGCCAAAAAAGAAAACAGAAGAAAGCAGAGCGTAGACTCGAGAGTAGGCTTGTGCCATAGCTGTAGAAGCCTATGCTCTCAAACTGGCAGACTGTCGCATGAGACAAGTCTCAGATATCTTCCAGAGTCTGTATGTGGGCAAGAAAACGAAGTATCCTTTATAACCAAGAACTCCATTCAAGCGCCCTGGGGAATGGACGACAGGACTGTACGGTTCGTTTATGAAAACTGAACAAACTTGTAGAATATTCTGCAGACTTGCAGATACCTAATTGGACTAGTTGCTGACCCTATCTACACTTACAGCCGTGGACACATGGCCATCAGGGTGGGATAGACTTCCTATGCGACAATGCCCAGCATTGACACAAAAACACCTCATACAGACTGAAAACATGTGCGGCATGTACTTAGCTAAAACTAAGATCTGACATGCTTAAAGGAATTTGAAAAATCCATGACACACAAAAGCCTGCCCACAGGATAAAAAAGGGTCTTGAACCCAACCAGGAGTAACAACTTCTGTTGCAGTCAAACACAATGCTCTCAAAAATCTTATGAAAAATAACTAGGCGTTCAGTGGTGGTAGCCTAGTAAAGCAGAAAGAGCTGAGTACTCTGAAGCAGGAGTCAGGCGCCCAAAAGCTAGTGCCAGAAGCTCTGAAGATGATCGGGCGCTTGGGAACGGGTGCTGCTAGTGAAAGGGTTCATGGTGCTCCTTTCAGCCTGGAGCTCAAGACTATCCCCATAGGACAAAAGGACTGAGCATATATGCCTTCTGAAAGCAGTTGTGATTCTTTTGGCAGACAGGTGAGGCTGGCAACACTTGTGAGTCTCCTGTCCTATTAGCTCCTGCTCCTGATGTTAAGACAAAAGAGATCCTTACTCCAAAATCCTGACAAGAACTTCAACAAGGAGGCCAGTTCTGTCTAAGCATCAGAGGGAGTAACTGACAAAAAAACATTTGTCTTGCTCCCTTAAAAACCAATGTCAGGCTACCAACTCCCTGTGCGGGTGACAGCTTTCTTTAACAAGCTCATAATTTCGTCCACCAAAGTTCCTGTCTGCAAAGGCCAGTGCTTTGAGACACTAACTGACGTCACAAAAGGGAGCAATCTGGGTCATCTGGAACTCTAGGTGAAGGAGGAACAGGTTAAAAAGGGACAAAACCGACAGAGCATTGTATGGTGCTCAAAGAAGGTTGTTCTCACTATTTGTTGTGGCAGTTGAAGATGCAAGAGTGGACAGTTCACCACCTAAGGCTGTCAGCCAATAGAAGACCGGCTGGCAGGTGAACTCAGTGGTTGGGGTCAGTCTGGTATGTAGGCATCTTTACTCCCTCAAGCGGTGGAAGAATTAGTCTGAGCTGGTGCTTTCCCCCTTATGCTTGCTCTTGTAGTTTCCAGGCTGAACAATTTTTACAGTACAAACAGTTAGAAACTTGCGACCAACAACAACTCACACTTACTGAAGAATAATAATAATAATAATAATAATAATAATAATAATAATAATAATAATAAAAAAGAGGGGTGGGGTACCGTAAACTATAATTTTGGAGGGATGGGGTCCATAGGTGTCAAATAAACAGAACATATTTCCCCATAAGAATCAAATGGTAATAAGAGATTTAGGTTCCAAGACAGTGGGAACTACCCATTTTTGGGTTCTGATAAGAAACAGTATTGTGTGAATTTCATGATTAACACAACATTAAAACAGTCTCTCTGTCCAACATTATCACCTTACTGCTCTTCGAACTCATGCTGCGTGCTCAGGCAACAACTCAACAATTTCCCATATGAAACATAGGGAATAGGGGATAAGGGGGTGGTTGAGTTCAGAGGCAATGGGAAGCTCAACTTTTTATTGGCTAGTGTTATAAGACTCTGAAGATTCTTGAGCACTCAGAGTGACTCGACAAAGTCAAGCACCAGTCTAGGAGCAGAACCCCTACAATGGAGAAGGGAGTGCAAACCTAAGTCTGAGTGCCCCAACTCCCAAAACACAAGACCCTGGGGTAAGTGATTTGGTTCCCGAGCCTGAAGGCCAGGAAGAGCCGACGAGAGATTCCACTACCTCTCTGTGAAGGGAGGCAGCCCCTTAGAAGCCCCATGGCAGGACTTCTTAGGGGAGGGAGAGGCAGTCTTCCTCTTCTTCAGCCGACAAGCCTCAGAAGAAGAAGGGAAGAAGGCAGCAGAAGACGAAGTCAAAGATAAGGTTGAAGATGACTACATCTCACAGGACTTCTTTCTCAATCTCCTCTACAGGATGGTGGTCAGGAAGCACAGGAACCGCCGAGGCAGCTAAATCAGGAAGTGCTACATGAGCGGCCCAGGCGACTGAAACACCAGGAGAAGCAACAAGAGCGGCCAGGGCAGCTGAGGCAGGAGACACAACAGGAGTGGCCCGGCCAGCAGGAGCTTCAAGAATGTCAGCAGAGGTGACAGGAGCAACCAGGCAGCTGGGGCAGGAGGCACAGCAGGAGCAGCCTGGAGACTGGCCACCAGGGCAACAGGGACAAAAAGATAGGAGGCATAGCAGGAGCAGATGGGACCACCACAGTTAAGACAGGAGGCAATGGGACAGCATACAGGAGTGCCAGAGGATGAACAGCAGTTGGTCCCCGTTGTCAGGGTGCAGTGTTGACACTGACTCAGGGATCTTAGCCATTGCTTCCATGATGGTCATCGTCGAAGTATCCACTGTATGAGGTCAGCCTTCCTGCCACAGGGAAACTTCAGCGGCATCTTATGTTGTTCACTGTCAACCTGGAGAAAAAAGCAAAAAAGATTAATAAAGGGAGACTCCTCTTGCTCCAAGGGGGATTGACCTATGAAGCGAGAGGAGGCCCATGAGAAGAGGTTGCCCAACTGCCGCCCCACCCTGCCGATCCTAGCTTGATGAGTGAGCGAAGAGGACGAAGAATAGATCTCTCCAGAAGGAGAGACAACCAGGAGGGAAGCTCCCAGAAGAAATGAAGGGAAAGTCACCAAGGGCGCCGTCGGAGGCAAATAACCTTCCGACAGTGCCAGGCAACCCCCCCCCGGGTAAGGTTCCTCCCAGCAAAACCACTGACAGTGCAGGCAGCGATGAGCAACAAGACAGAAAAGTTTACAGTCACGCCCCTGAACAAGGAGCTGAGGGCGTGAAGTCCAAATGATAGGGGAGCAAACTGTTATGCCCCTGGCAGACGACCCCATGAAGAATACGCTGGGGAAAGACAGCCTTACCGCAAGGCTATCAAAATAATGGGTTTCTATATTAAATATAAAACACAATATATACACAAAAATAACACAAAAGATCCCACCGGGAAAGGAGAGGTTAACAACAATCAGGCAGAGAGCTCTGAGAACACATCTGCACAGCATGATGGCCGGAAGCAAAATTGGAATGTTTACATTTGGGCTGGCAGGACTCCCACCTATTGGACGGTAGTTACTGCCTAACCACCTTGTTCAAGAGTTTAACAGCCGTTTCCAGCTTCGCTGTAATTCCCAATGTAAAGGACCAATGGTTTGTATATTGTATAGGAACAAGTGACATATTGCACTAGCCCAGGGTTGGGTTAGTTTAGGTTATGTCAGGTCACAAACATGACATTATAATAAAATAAAGTTTTCTGAGTCCAACCCCGTGTCAGCCAGTGAAATTCCATTCATGCACGAATTTCTAGGTATAAATTGCTAGATATACCAAAGAAAAAAGAGCTTTCAGGAATGCTGGGGTTACTACCCCCAGATCGAGCGTCTTCTCCAAGGAAGACGTCGGTATAACCAAGGGTGAGTGAAAGGATCACAACCACGGAGCTACACTCGAAAGATATCCCTATGTTAAAACCCCCAGTAGAGAGCGGTGAGTCGTTACAGCTCCCACACACCGACGCCCGCCAGGCCGGCGACACCAGCGCCACCTATCTCATTCCATTTTCTAGCACGTGACTTGCTTACTGCAGAATTTTGTGCTTGTGCCTTTGTTCAGATTTTTCATCTGTTTCAACATGTCTTCGAGCAGCTTTACCATCTCCAAGTTAAGTACCATCTTATTGTGGGGTTTTTCGATTTAATTGGCTGAAATTGTCTCCTTTTTCACAATTATGAGATCTTTGTTATGACGACGCCACGGCGTCCCCTACCAGCCATGTCGATCATATATAGGCGACCCCATCAATTTTTCTGTCGGGTTGTCTCCTTGTCGTTATATGTTTTTATCTGCCCCTAGTTCTCCCCTGGCGGGTTTCCTGCGGTGGCCCTTTTTTGAGTCTTATTAAATTTCGATAGACCTATACGAGTCCCTGTTAGGTTCCGTGTCGTGCCCGCTTAGGTCTCCCCCAGGCTGAGTTCCTAGTTGGTATTATTTAATATTAAGTCTAATATTAAGACTATATTTTATTATTCTTGGCGTTGGTGCTCTTATATATATTATTATTTTGTTACCTCTTCAAGGTAGCGGCAGCCTTAGATCTAGCCGCTTCCCTGAGGTAAGCTACGCACTCGCATGAGCACATTATTCTTAGAATTATTCTTATGTTTTTGTGTGATGGTTTATGTGTGGTCTTTTCCCTTGCCTATCACATTAGGCTGTATTGCTTCCTGTCCTCTCGCCCTTATAGGCTAGGCGTGGAGTGGTCCATCGGGTCGAGGAGTTTTGGTTGCTGTTTCCTCCGTGGTCGTTTTGGGGGGCAGAGTGAGCCCCTTCGTTCTCCCCTTCTTTTCGAAGGAGTAGAGTTCATTGGGTGTGTCTCCTCCAGGCTAGTCGCCTTTTTGCCCCTCTTGAGGTCCCGGTTGGTTCTCGGCACAAAATTTCTCTCTCCTGTTTTACCTTCCTCCACCCTTAGCACTCCTTCCGTTAGCCTAGGCTAGGCCTAGTTCGGATTTTTATTTAGGCTTTGCCTAGTCAGGAGTTAGGCGTTGAGTCTTGGTCGCATCCCTTCCCTAGAGTAGGCCACCCTACCAAGTTTTATTATATTCTTGGCGCGCGTGTGTGTTTGCAGTTGAGCCGGTGAATCATTTTCCTTGTCTCCTGTTTTCACTCTTGTAGCCTACTCCTCTTCCCTACCCCACCACCTCCCCTCCCCTACCAGCTCTTGCTCTACTTGTGCGGGTGACGCTAGATGGCGTTTTCTCCGAGTTGGGACTCCCCTCTGGTGGAGAGATTCGCTCCCTCCCAGATCAGTCCCAGGCAGCGCTGTGTTTGTTTTGGTGTTTCGTTTACTCGCTCCGACTCGAGCGGTTTGAACATTCTCTCCCACATCTTTATTTCTCTCCGTCGGGTTTCTTGGTTGGGTTGTTGACACTTGCTCCGGCTTATGTTATGTACTTGGCCTGTCATGACGAGCATCTCACCCACCTTGTTTCACTGGCGGGGAGGTCCGAGAGAGGGGAGTGTATGAGATACACGGATCCCTCCGGTCCCCGGAGTGGATTTCATTTTTACCATCACTGTATATTATATTTCATTATTTGTTTATTATATATGTATATGTTATCTAGCGGAGTGAGCATCTCACTCCGTCACTACATTATTTCATATGTTATTGAGTCCGGTGCTCCACCCTGGGGTTCCGCTGAGCGTTTTGCTGGCAGCCCTTGTGGTGGGTCCCTGTTGTCTCAAACCTTTCATTCCTTTGGAGTATTCCAGGGACTGAAGTATTTTACCTCCCACTCTGTTTAATTTGGAGCTTGGTGGCCTAGTCCTTGACGAGGGTTTCCTATCCACCGGAGCATTCTGGTTGTAAGATGAAATACCCTGGCCTTCCAGCTTTAGGTTACTTAGGTGGTAGGTTCATGTACTTTTACACTTACAGACTGTTCGTTGTGAGGAGCCGGGTGCACCGTTTGCAGCAGCCGTATGGACACGTAGTGTGCCGGACCCACGCTGGTTGTGCGGTCCGGTTAGACGACCTGATTGTCTGGCACCCCGACGGCTGTGAGGTTTGCTTCGCTTTGTGTGCAAGCATCCAGGACGAGTCAGTAAGATATAGTTTTTTCTCATTACGCTCCTCATATCAAAATAGTGTTTATATGGTTCTCGAACCATCCTTTCGTTCAACCCTAATTGTCTGTTCTCTTACAGGCGGACGAGTCCTCCAAGAAAACTTCTCTCAAATCTCTCCGCGCTTGGGTGGCTGGGTTCGGGAGGAACGTTCCGTCGGGGAAGCCTTATGTCCTCGACGCCAAGTTGAGGGACCTGCTCTACCCCGGCGCCTGGGTGGCGGCTGCTGTGCCGGAAGAACTTGCCACCCCCATCATCCAGCAGATCCGGGATGCGACCCAGCCACCCCAAGAGGACATCCTGTACGCGGAGGTTTCGGAGGACATCACCGCGTTAAGACTTGGACCTGGAGCCTATGAATACAGAACAGGACCAGGTGGTAAGTAGCGAGGTAAGTGAGGTTGCGGGGGCGGGCCCCCTTTTTGACTCCCCAGCTTCATCAATATCTTCCTTTGCAGGATTCGTAAAGTCTTCCACCTTGGGTGACAGGGCTCCATCAGCTGTCCCCAAGCTGAAGTTGAAGACTTCATGGAAGGCAAAGGGCTTTAAGTCCTCGTCTTCCAGGAAAGCCTTGCCTTTCCCCCCGTCGAAGGCTAAGGTCTCAGCATCTGTAGCCTCCGGGAGCAAACCTGGTTCCTCCGGCAAAGGCGCGAGTAAGAGGGCATCAAAACCAAGCCCTCTCGCCAGCCTGCCTTTGATCCGGAGGCGTTTGCTAACCAGCTTTTGAGAGGTTCTCGGCGGAGGTCGAGTCCAAATTTACACAGATTTCCGAGAAGCTTACCAGCCATGACAATATACTGGCGGGATGGCTCGCCTGGCGGAGCCGAACCACAGTATGTCATTCGGACACGGGCGGATCTCCTCCCTTTGACGTCGGGAACCCCTTGGCGTTTCGCCCTCCGTGCTATCCAACACGAGGGCACCTTAACTGTAGAAGGTCTTGGCACGAGGCGGTTGGAAGAACTTGAGTTCTTTCCGCCGATCTCTTATCCAGGCAGGCCGTTAGGCTGACGGAGAAGCCTGGGCACGCTCAGACAAGGTTCCTAGGGAGACAGTGATCTTCCCTAGAGACCAAGCTCAGTCGGCTCTCCTGCGCACTCTGACGGAGTGGCAGGCTGATAATACCAAACTGACACCTTTCAAGGGCAACTTTACAATGTTCGCCCTGGGTGACAGGTGCCGACTCCTTGCTTGAGCAAAGTCGCTCTGGCCACGGCCAAAAGCGTGCTTTGATGGCAATCCTTTGCCTTTGCCTCAGTTGAGAGACAGACTCCACATCCCTGGTATTCCCAGGGGTGATGAGTTTTGGGTTGACGCTCCGTCCACCTTTACTGTGGGAAAGCTGGACGCTTTCTGTGCGTCAACGCAATTCAGCGAACAGTTTCCTAAGCTACCGGAAGCCCTGCTGAAGGCGGATTCAGTTCCTAAGGTTCATGATATTCGAGCAGTAGCTACTTCCACTAATTACTTTCATAATATGGATTTCTCAGAACTCTCCAAATACACGGGTTGGAAATCACCTCTAGTATTTAAACGCCACTATTTAAAATCACTCGAAGCCCTGAAATTTGCTACAGTAGCTGTGGGGAGTGTCATTTCCCCACCTTAATTAGTCATCATCCTTTATCCTTCCCCTAACCCCCCGCCCGCCTGCCTCATTTACTTCTCTGCTTGCCCTCCTGGTTGATCATGCCTCACTGCCTTGCTCCTCATATTGATATTATTATTGTCTCTGTTATGATTGGAAACTGTAATTTGACATGTTGTGATTATGGATTGTCTTTGGGGTACTGGGCGGTTTTTATTTTGCTTCATGTACCCCATTTATATATATATATATATTTTCCCCATGTTGTATTTGTCTCTCTCGTGTGTAGCTATAAGGTTATATTTACTCTTTAGTCTAAGTATTTTTTTGAATGTACATTATACCTTTGTAGTCTTAAGTATTTTTGAAGTATTTCCCTGCCATGTGGTTGGCTATGTCAACTTCTACCCTAATGTTAAGGTTTTTTACTGTACTTTTTGATTTAATATTCAATTTTTCATGTGAGAGATATCCTTATTAAAACCATTTTCATAGCTTGTGTTTTTCTTCAGGTTACCTTGTTTCCTCGTAGTTAGCAGTCTTGGCATGATTCTCTATCACTATTTCACTGGCTGACACGGGGCTGGACTCAGAAAAGGGATTTTGACAAAGGAAAAATCTATTTCTGAGGAAGGCCCCATGTCACCCGGTGACCCTCCCAGAAGTACCTTCTGCTCCCCTACTTGCACATGCCAAGCCTGGGGTGGTGCTAGCCTGGAATGAGGTAGGTGGCGCTGGTGTCGCCGGCCTGGTGGGCGTCGGCGTGTGGGAGCTGTAACGGCTCACCACTCTCTACTGGGGTTTTAACATAGGGATATCTTTCAGTGTAGCTCCGTGGTTGTGATCCTTTCATTCACCCTTGGTTATACCGACGTCTTCCTTGGAGAAGACGCTCGATCTGGGGGTAGTAACCCCAGCATTCCTGAAAGCTCTTTTTTCTCTGGTATACAGTGATCCCTCGTCTATCGCAGATAATGGGGCCAGAACACCTTGCGATAAGTGAAATTCAGTAGCATTGGCCCCTCCCTAGGAGGCATATACTGTATATACATGGTATATATTTAAAGGCTTTACTGTATAGCCTTTCCACACTGTTATAAACACTTCCTATGCACTTAAACACTGTATTACTATTTTGATCTCCTATCACAGTAATATGCATAAAAAAAGATCGTCCCATATTTGTAATGTTTACGTTCTGAGAATCAGCTGACTGAAGCTGCTCACTACTAACGAAAAGAATTAGGAAAATAATTTTTAGTTGCCAAAAGAAACAAATTTATCAATGAAATTATTTTTAATTCTGTACATAAAAGATTATGATACAGTAATTCATATTTCATTTGAGAGAGAGAGAGAGAAATGGTGTGTACTGTACAGCACAGTAGCTTGGGACGAGACTAAGTCTTGACAAGCTGGTGATGAGAGAGTATACAGTATCCTTGAGTTGCTTACGTATGAAATTCGGATTTTAATTATTTTTACAGTGATTTAAGATGAAACATCAACAGTGATAAGATATTCTCTCATGTACCACTCCCGTGCCTTGTCCGAGTGCCTGTATTACTATTTTGATCTCCTATCACAGTAATATGCATAAAAAAAAAGATTGTCCCATATTTGTAATGTTTACGTTCTGAGAATCAGCTGACTGAAGCTGCTCACTACTAACGAAAGAATTACGAAAATAATTTTTTAGTTGCTAAAAGAAACAAAGTTGTCAATGAAATTATTTTTAATTCTGTACATAAAAGTTTATGATACAGTAATTCATATTTCATTGAGAGAGAGAGAGAGAGAGAGAGAGAGAGAGAGAGAGAGAGAGAGAGAGAGAGAGAGAGATGGTGTGTACTGTACAGCACAGTAGCTTGGGACGAGACTGTATACAGTATCCTTGAGTTGCTTACGTATGAAATTCGGATTTTAATTATTTTTACAGTGATTTAAGATGAAACATCAACAGTGATAAGTTATTCTCTTATGTACCACTCACATGCCTTGTCCGAGTGCCTGTGGGTATATACGGAAACTTCCAGTCCTTGCTGCGTCGGTCTCACAAGCCGTTCTTCTCACGTAACATGATGAAACATCGCTGTTTTCCGCAATATGGCTGCCGATATGGCGGTACTTTTTAATTTTAATTTTTGATGAATATTTCTGAAAAATCTGCGATGCAGTGAAGCATCTTTTTGTTTAATTTCATTTTTGTACTGAATTATATGTCATAATGCAATGAACCAACAGTACTAGCAGATATTAATAATTATTAATGGAATTAATGAAATATTTGGGTCTTCATATATCGCGACTATTTTTTAAATTTCCGGAGAAAATCCGCTATATATTTTCTCTTATAATATACATACGTAATGGAAAAAATCATGAAGTCGTGAATCCGCGATAGTCGAACCGCGAAGTAGCGAGGGTTCACTGTATCTAGCAATTTATACCTAGAAATTCATGCATGAATGGAATTTCACCGGGTGACACGGGGCCTTCCTCAGAAATAGATTTTTCCTTTGTCAAAATCCCTTTTATACTTTACATACCAAGTAACTACATAGCTATAGTTTCCACTTTAACGGCAGCTTAGATTAAAAATTTCGCAGGTAGTGCTTCAATATAGTTTGTGTAGGTGATCAGCCTGTCCCACTAATGGAATACTGGAACAACCTAGCATACAATTCCCATTCGTTTTATATCTTATGTCCATCAAAGGGGAGGAGAGTGGGCTCCAATTCTGTAATTACTTGGTAAGTATATATAAAACTTTATTATAAAAAAGTCATTTTCATATAGGTAACTTACCAAGTAATTACATAACTGAATCCCACATTGACAGGAGGTGGGATACATGGACATAGTATTCTACTCCAAAAACATTAAGTCATGTAATGAATTTGAAATAGTAAAGTTGCTAGCACTGAATACAAAG
Organism: Macrobrachium rosenbergii; assembly: GCF_040412425.1. Classification (NCBI taxonomy): domain Eukaryota; kingdom Metazoa; phylum Arthropoda; class Malacostraca; order Decapoda; family Palaemonidae; genus Macrobrachium; species Macrobrachium rosenbergii. Next base: position 44,853,143 of record NC_089793.1, read on the forward strand.
CCTGTCGTCGTTCCTTATTAGTTAAGAGAGCCTGCAGTATAAAACTGCAACTGGTTGACGCTCAACTTAACCTGTAGTGGCGTGGCAGTAGAGCCTAGGGTCCCCTCTACTTTAAGTGGGGGCTTTGTAGCGAAGGAGTACTCCGATGGCTACCAAAGCATCAGTGGGAGTTACGCAGCTAAGGAGTTATCCAGTAGCTAGCATAACTTTAATGGGTGCCCTTGCCCTGCGCGCAGTACCAATGTAAAAACAAGAAGATACACTGTCACCTACACTGAAATGACACCACAACCCATCCACCGAGAAGGGTGGGTGTTCCAGGTACTTTGTACCTCCTGGCTCCTAAAAGTATTCCTTAGTTTAACCAGACCACTGAGCTGATCAACAGCTCTCCTAGGGCTGGCCCGAAGGATTAGATTTATTGTACGTGGCTAAGAACCAACTGGTTACCTAGCAATGGGACCTACAGCTTATTGTGGAATCTGAACCACATTATAGCAAGAAATTAATTTCTATCACCAGAAATAAATCTGGCTCCTAAAAAACACTATACCTCACCAGGAGGTGAAGAGACAGTAGGAAAAAAATCTTATGCTTCCTCCTGCCATACCATGCCAGTCACTATCCTGTGGTACTGCAGAATTTACACACTACTTAGCTGGCGCCAGTCTGGAGTTGGCGCCAGGCAAGCTGTGGAAGCTCAGCTCGCAGATTGGTATAAATATTGCTGGTGCCAGACTGTAGCTGGTGCCAGGCGAGCTGGGCGCCAGTCGATCTACTGGGAGATCAGGAAAGACTTAAGCTCTAAAGTTGGCACCAGGCTGTAGCCGGTGCCAGGCAAGCTGAGCACCAGAGAACCCCGAAGCTCTGGGTGCTGGGGTTACTATAGCTGGGGCTGGACTTGTAACTGGCACCAAGTGAGCTGGCTGCCAGGCAAGCTAGCAGCTCAAGGCTCTGGAAGTTCTAAAGCTGGCGCCCGAAGAGCTGGGTGCCAGCAGAGTTAGAAGTTCTGGTTTCACTTCTTAAGATAGTGAGATGTGAAGGACAATTATACTCCCAGTAGGTCGATGCAGAATGGAAGTAATGTCCATGTGTGCCTGTGAGACGTGAAGGACGATATACTTCCAGTAGGCTGATGCTAAATGGAAGTAAGGGGCATATGTGCCTGAAAGCTGAAGGCTAAAGAAGTAGAGGCTGCTCAGATAACCTTAGCTTTCACTAAAAGAGGCAAAGTTGTTCTTCTGAATCTGAGTATTTCAGGAATTCCCTTAAGGATGAAGGGCAATGCGATCTTAATCCAAGGGAGAAGGGTTCTTGATCAAACATCAAAGGACAAGAAAGCCCTCTAGATTATCAAGTCCTGTTCAGGTAAATACTGTCAAGAGCCTCTGAGCCCTTTTCTTCGAAGATAATGAAGTCAGTCAGCATGTAAGGACTGAAGTAATGCCCAGACAAAAGGGGAAGTCAAATGCAAGAAGAGCTAGTAATCGGGAGGTTGAAGCAAAAACTCCCGACTGGGAAGCCCTGTCCCAAAGGCGGAAATAAAAAACTCTCTGGGGTTTGGATGGGATCTGGAAGAGTGCTCCCTGCATATCCAAGCTCCTACCCAATCGCCCTGGAGAATGGGTGAAAGAACTATCTGGGTCGTCTCCCTCTTGACCTTCATCTGTCTAAGAGAGAGAAATGAACTGTGGTCATGCAGCCCGTCATGCAGCCCATCGTCAGGAGCAGAGTTCAAGAAAAATGTCGAGCGCTCCGCAACTAGTGTTGGAACGGCGTCATTTGGGATGGATAGCCCGTTGCAACTTTTGAACCTCACAGTAGAAGAGAGCACCAGAGATCTTCTAGAGAATACAAAATAAGAGCAGAAAAACTCTTCCAAGTCCGTACATGACAGGGCATGGAAACAATCAAAGGTGCTGAGCCTCTGGTGCTTGGTGCTCTGACACTGGACTCTAGACTTTCAGTGGATGGTGTAACTGGCCCAACAAATTACTAAGTTGGTGTTGAATGGTCTCCCACACAAACTATATTGAAGCGCTACCCCAAAATGAATCTACGCTGCCATTAAAGTGGAAACTATAGCTATGTAATTACTTGATAAGTTACTTATGTAAAAATATTATTAACTTTAATTTGTAGTGCCCAAGGATAGGTAGGGGAGAGGGTTCCAGGGAGGCAAACACCCCCCACCCTTTCCTGGATAAGAAAAAATCTGGCACCCTAGGTTAGGTTTGGTGGGGTCCAGAGGGGCAGAGCTACCTTGCTTAGGTAAGGACCCAGTGTCCAGTCTCAGCGCCCTATTTCAGTTTAGGTGGGAGTTTGGGTAGAATTAAGCAATAGCTCTGCATGTCTAGTATAAGAAATTGATTTTTCCTATAGTATTTTGGTTGCTTATCAAGAATTTGCCATTATTTTTTGTCACTCAACTGTAATTAACCTGTAAATAACCTCAAATTTGTATGCTGGCCAACCTGGAATGCTATCGCACATGCGCATTGTTATTGGGGGTGCTTTTGGTAAAAAGTGGAGTTTCCTTCACAGGGGGTTCAGGGGGCTCTGCCTCCAAGCTAAGTAACACGGCCTGATAGGTTAGGTTAGGTTAGGTTAGGGTATGTTAGGTTAGTGTACCTTTTATGTTTCCTTAGCCAATCCCTTCTTAAACATATGGCTCCCTAATGACTTGCAAACATGCAGAACCATTTCATAAAAACAACATGGAAACCGGTCTTTCTATAAACGTTTTCCCCCACCCAAAACCCCACATTCCCAAAGGATCCCCAAATATTCTGACTCATTCAGAACAAGTACTGTAGAGCATTTCAAATCATAAGTGTAATCATATAGCCTAAACGGTTTGAAACGTGCTAACCTAATGGTAGCCTAAGTCTTATACTACGACACCCAGGTTACTTCACACACATTCCAAATTGCATTTAAAAACACTGTACTGCATTGTGTATATTAATCCAAGACATAAATGATACAGACTTACCGTTGGTTCATATCTTGTATTCGATATTCCTAGCTGAGCATAAGCACAATCTCTATTTCGTAACCATTATCCAAAGCACACCTCAAGAAATTCTCCTTACATTTAGATATGCATATCTCCTAGAAGAAATCTCCCAAAATGAACTTCAAGACGAAAAGGAATACTTAAGTGGACTTGAAGGCACCAACAACTATGGCTGCATTCCCTTTTCTTGAGTCCCTACTGGCTAGAACTACACTGCACCAAAGCTGTGATGAGACTGGCTTCATGGCCATCCTTGACCACCACCAAAAATTTCATTAACGACCGGACAAACGACCAATGCCGGTAGTTAAACACTATTACACGTATACTTACAATTAAATACACGAAACAGCAAAAACAATGCTTTTCATGGTAATTTTTCGGAAGACTCCAGCCAGCCATTTCCAAAGGTGCCAGCTAGCCATTTTTGCATGAAAAACCATTTTGGATTTTTCATGCAAAAATGGCCAGGAAATGATAAGGTAGTAAAAGAACCTAAAATACCAACCTAACGTAAACTGGTGTTTACTGGTTACATTTTGCCGTATTAGTTATGGAGGGGGCTGGTATTGTCTTACCTTACAAGTCCTTATTAATCTCTGCTATTAGGCATTTGCGAAGGTTATGTATTGAGAAGAAATTTTTTGTTTTGATGTGATTTACCCAAGAAAAATATAAAATATAAAGCGGGAGGTGGCTGGAGTCTAACGAAAAATAACCCTTTTCATTACTAAATACTAAAACAACAAAACACAATATCTTCTTCTACATAATACGCATTTCCACTTTACGTAAATTTAGAAAGAACACATAAAAATATACAACTTGCAGAAAAGTACAATCTCTTTTGCTGAAGTTTCGACATACTCCCCCACAAGAAAAACTTATGCTTACATTTACAATAGCCCTGTTCTTATCAATGCCTTTCTGGCTTCTGCAGCTATTTGAGCAGTCCTTCTGCTCTGGTGGGTGTTTGGCTGAGTATCTTCTGTCGCAGGATTAATTACCCTCATCTCCTGCCACAGCTCTAAGGGATATAACTTAATTATAGGCCTCATGAGCTGGCTATGTGGCCGTTCTTAGAGTAGCCACTCTTGGGACCTTGTCTCACCCCATATGTAACGCGATCACTTGGCCCAACCTCCACTTGCTCCTTGGCCCCTCGTCATCAATGAGGACTACTTCCCCAACCCTGGACCAAGAGTTATGCACCATTCCTACTCGATGGGTCTCTCTTAACGTTGTTAAATACTCCCTCTCCCATCTCCTACAAACTGTTGCACTGTGGCGGGATTTCACAACCACACACTCACCCTAACAAAAAAACAGCACATACACTCACCTCGTACTAGGCTAGGCCTACGAATTCCGGACGGGAACTTTTGCCAAAGCAGGAGGAGGTCACGGAGTCACCACAACCGCCGATGATGCCAACGCTCACCACCAACAACAACAGTCCACAACCAAGAAAACAACAAACCAACCAGTACACAACCACGACCCAAAACAAGACTCAAAAAGACTCAACCACGAAGATTCAAACTCACCTCACTAGGAACACAGCTGAAAAAAAACAACCAGGCTATTACACAACACCGATCACGCAACCAAAACAGCCCAAAACCCAAAACACGCCCAAAGTACAAACACTCCAACCACAAAGCCTCCAAACACCAAATCACACAAAATGAACATAAAAAAAGCAACCAAACTCCGATCAACTACTGGGAAAACCGTCCTTTTTTTGGCACAATATCTCTGTCCAGACACTCGCCATGATCACGATCACAGTTCCGCGCACTCCCAAAACAACGAAACACGGCACCTCACGGACAATCCAAACGTAAACAAAAGAAAACTACACTCTCTAACGATATCATTCACCAATTACGTACGCCGTTGTTCTTTCTCTCTCTCTCTCTCACACACAAGACGTCGTTGTTCGTTGTTTTCTCTCTCTCTCTCCTCACACACACACACAAGACGTCGTCAAATGCAATAACCTCATTCCTCCATAGCACAACTTGGATGCATACAGGAATCTTTTCTTGGTGAACTCTCTCCGTCCATTGGCAGGGTCACCAGAGATCTCTTCCCAATCTACTACTTCTCTTGGGGGAAGGACTTAAGCTTTCTTCCAAGGATCAAATTGTTAGGGGCTAAAATTTCCAATTGATTCAAATCCCCGGGCGTATAACTTAATGGTCTATCATTGATAATTCCTTCCAGCTCCACCAGCACACAGGTTAGCCCCTCAAAACTGAGTAAGGCTTGGCCTAGGATAATTTTTAGGCATGACTTAAGAAGTCCTATCAGCCTTTCCAATATAGCACCAAACCACGGTGCTCACGCTGGATGAACTTCCACTTACACTTTATATCTTACAGATGTTCCTTTACCCTGGGATTCTCTGACATGGTCTTAAGGTATTCTGATGCCACTACAAACGTGGTGGCATTGTCACTCATCATGAGTGCTGGGAAATCTCTTCTGCTGCAGAATTTTCTAAAACTCATTAGGAATGAGTCACAGGACTGGTTATCAACTAGCTCCACATGTATACCTCTGGTTATTGGGCACATAAATAGGATGGTATAAGCCTTCTCAGGGCTCTGTCCATTTTCCTTAACCCATAATGCACCGGTGTAGTCCATGCCTGTGGTATTAAAGGGTTCCTTACATTACACCCTGAACTCAGGTAATGGAGAAACTATATTGGGCCTACAGCCTCCCATGTTCTCCTACAAATAACACAATGGTGCAAATTACTCTTAGTTAGTTGCCTTATCTGTGGAATCCAGAACTCCTGCCTAAAACTCGCCACAGTTGCATTGATAACCATATGAGCATTAGCATCATGATGTTCTTTAATAATTGCCCGAGTAACATAGCAACTCTTTGGCAATAACTTAGCAGCTTCAGGTAACTGTGCGTGTTCTAGTCTACCTTACACCTTATTACCCCGTTGTCCAGCTAGTTTTGGTTTTCTTACCGCCTTCATCAAACTCTCATATTCCTTTTGGAAAAATTCCCTTTGTATGATGGCAATAGTCTTATTCTTTGCCTCTTGGAGTTCTTCCAAGGTCAATTCACCAAGCCTCTTCATATTGGTTGAACTCCTACAATTACAGTATTCAAAAATCGTAGGATCCACGCTGTGGTCCTATAGACCTGTTTAACCTTGTTGAATCTCTCCCAATTCAGCGAGTATTACCATTTAGGTTGTTCCCTGCAGTACTGACCAAAATGTTTTCTTCCCTTCCCTGCACAAGTGATCTACTAGCCCATGACCTATCTGTTGGCCAAGAGGAATTTTTTAGCCAAAGAGGTCCCTCTTACTAGAAAGAACTATCCAAGATCATTTCTGTCCTTTTCCCACGTGCCAGCCAGTCACTGGGATTATCATGTGTAGACACATAGGACAAGACCAACTCTGGAATTAAAGAGTTTATTTCCTGCATTCTATTTGTCACAAATACAGGGAGAGCACTTTTCAATACTAGCCAATTTAGGGCGACTTTACTGTCCAACCAAACGAACAGTTCTACAAACTCATCCTTCTCAAAGGATTCTTTAATACATTTGGCCATTCTTGATGCTAGCAACAATGCCATCAACTCAAGTTTTGGAACATTTAATTCTTTAATGGGTGCTACTCTTGCCTTTGCCACCATTAAATAGGAGTTTTCGTTCTTAACTCTACAGGCTACACAATCATATGCTAACTCACTGGCATCACAGAATATGTGTAAGGAGTCCCCCTCTCCTAGGCTAGTATTCCTAGGAAAGGAAATATCGAGACATCCTTCCTAGTCTTCGGATAACTCAACCCATTGTTTCTGTAATGGGTCTGGGAGTTGTTCATCCCAATCCAGCTGTTGCTTCCACAAATTCTTCAGGTATATCTTTGCCCTAAACTGCAGCAGAACTTTGAGCAAGTCAGCTGTTATATGTGGTCCCGTCCACAAACAATAATTCAAGTTTAACCCACTTTTCCCCTGTCTGACCTATCAGCTAAATACTATCCTTAATAGGGGTTGTTGCACTGTCCCTTTCAATGCCATGATGTCCCAGGACATGACAGTCTTCCTCTGTTTTAAAATATTCCACTCTCTCTATGAATCTCCTATCCTCCTGATCCTTCAGGATTTTCTGGTAGTGTCCTAGATACTGAGTGTCTTTCTGAAACTTGGCACACTGTTTTAATCTATTCAAAGTCAACCCAAAGTTGGAAGTTAATCTCCTTTTATTGCCTTTCCAAGACAATGCCACAACGTCCTGTTTGTCAATTTCAGAATAAGTTATAGTACTCTCAAAGTTCTCCAATACTTTCTGTTCTTGTTCCATTCTTTCACCGCAGTCAATACCTAAATGATCCAAACTCCATAAAGTTTCAAGATCTTCCCTTGGATCCTTTAAATGAGCAGCCCCTTCAGCCATAATTATGGTCAGTTTCCACTGCCAGTTTTAAAATGGAAGCGAGTCTCCTTGGTGGGAGGAGGACTACATGTTCCGGTTACCACATTGTCGAAACTTCGACAAGAGAGATTGTACTTTTCCGCAAATTGCGGTATAGTCTTATGTATTCTCTTTAAATTTACGTAAAGTGGAAATGTGTATTATGTAGAAGAAGGATATTATGTTTCGTTGTTTGAATTTAGTAGTAAAAAATGTTGTCTTAGTTGTTTCGTGTGTTTGATTTTAAGTATACTTGTAAGAGGTGTCAAAGAAACGAGCAGGTAAAAGTTACTGCTACTTTATTACAGATCCAGGCAGTTTATATAGCGGCCGACTGGCGCCGGTCCGCGAAAGACAATGGAATTGACTGTGACCTGAGGTCGAAACAATAAACAATAATATACAGTGAATGAGTACAATTTACAATACAAAACATACAGAACTTCAATATGGATACAGTCTTGATGCCTGTGAATGAAGAAACATATGATACACAATGTGTGACATTTGTATAAATACGTATAAAGTAAAAATGGTTAAAAATGTGTGACCTGGCACGTTTTAGGCATGACTAATTGAGTGTGTAGAAAATGGGAAGTCACCAAAGAAAACATGCTCAGCGGAGACTTAATTAATGGCGCCGCCGAAACACTACGCTGGCGCCGATGTGGTGACTACAAATACTCCCCCCAAGACGTGGGACGCGTCTGACTAATCATTATATCTGCTGGGACGTTGAAGGGTGCCGCGGCTCCTTGAAAATAACAGAGGGGTCTCCCGCCTGTGAGGCTGCTGGCTGGGCGGTCCCTTCCTGGGGTGGCCGTGCGCCCGGCGCCTGCGGGGGTGAGGGCATGCTGGAGTGTGGTTGGGCGGAAGGGGTGCCGCGGCGCTGTCGGTGCTCTCCGACAGGAAGGCGGGCTTGAAGCGGTCTATTGAAACCCAGTCGTCCTTCCCAGGGAGTGCCAGCCGGAACGCCTTGCTGTTCCGCTCCAGCACGCGGAATGGTCCCCTGTAGGGCTTGGTTAGTGGTGGACGGACAGCGTTGACTCTGACGACGACGTGGGTGGCGGATGACAGCTGTGGCGGCATGAAGGTGGTTGATTTGTCGATGTACGAGTGCCTGCAAAGGGCGAACTTGCCGGCCACGTCGCGGAGCCTCTGCAGTGATGGGGCGTGGCGTTCATCTGTCACGAGCTCTCCCGGTACCATGAGGGGTTCCCCGTAGGTCTGTTCGGCTGCAGACGGGGTGCCGTCGGCTCTGGGGGCGGTTCTCAACCCGAGGAGGACCCACGGTAGCTGATGTTTCCAGTCTTCGGCGGTGCAGCGGGCCATGAGGGATGACTTCAGGGACCTGTGGAAACGTTCGACCAGGCCGTTGGCCGCTGGGTTGTACGCCGTGGTGGTGTGATGTGTGGTTCCCAGTAGTTGAGCCAGGGTGGACCACAACTCGGAGAGGAAGGCGGGCCTGTCGGTTGTGATGTGATCCAGGGCGCCGGCGGCCAACCCAACTGGAGAGCAGGGCCTCGGCGCACGCGCTGGCGGTGGCTTCTTGCATGGGTGTGGCTTCGGGCCACCTCGTCGACCGGTCTACCACCGTCAGGAGGTATCCGGATCCGCCTGATGGGGGAAGGGGCCCGACGACGTCTATATGGATGTGGCCGAAGTGGCGCTCTGGCTGCGGGAACTTGCCTACCCCCGACTGCGTGTGACGACCCACCTTGCTGGTCTGGCACTGCAGGCATTGTTTTGCCCAGGACGTGGCGTCCTTTTGCACGCCGTGCCAGACGAACTTTTTGAGAGCAGTTTGGGCGTGGTCCTGCCGGAGGGGTGAGAGTCCGTGAATTATGTCGAATATCTGGCGGCGTGAGGCTGGAACCAAAGGCGGGGCTGACCTGTGCTGATGTAGCAGAGCAGGCTTGGGCCTTCGGGGCGAGGGTCACGTCCCGCCACTTGAGGGACGTAATAGCGGTGCGGTATGCTGGGGTTTCTGGGTCAGCGGCCTGTTCTCTGGCGAGGTCCTGGTAATCTACACCAAGCTGCACTGCGTTCAACTCGACTCTGGAGAGGCGTCTGCCACAGGATTTTTCTTGCCGGGAGGTACCTGACCGGAACAGGCAAATTCGGCTATGGATGAGAGGTGGCGCTGCTGTCTGGAAGACCATGCGTCCCCCTGCTTCGTGAAGGCGTGAACCAGTGGCTGATGGTCTGTGAAGATTGTGAAGGGCGTCCCCTCCAGGAGGAACTTGAAGGCCGAGCTGCACGGTACATCGCGCAGAGTTCCCTGTCGAAGGTGCTGTAGCGGGTCTCTGCGGGATTGAACTTCTTGCTGAAGAAGGCGATGGGCTGGGGGCCGCCGTTGATGATTTGCTCCAGGACAACACCGCAGGCGACGTTACTGGCATCTGTCGTCAGCTGGAGGGGGGCCTTGGGATCCTGGTGTGCCAAGGCGGTTGCCTTGGCGAGGGCGGCCTTCGTCAGGGAAAAGGCCTGCTGCTGGCTGGGTCCCCAAGACAGGGACTTCGGCTGGCCTTTTAGGACTTCCGTCAGGGGCCGTGGTGGCGCGATCCCGGGATGAACCGCCTGTAGAAGTTTACCATCCCGAGGAACTCCTGGACAGCCTTGACGGAGGTGGGGGTCGGGAACCTGGCTACAGCTGCCACTTTCGATGTAAGAGGGCGGGCGCCTGTCAGAGACACCTCGTGACCCAGGAACTCTGCTTTCTGGACGCCGAAGGTGCATTTGTCAAAGCGGACGACGAGGCCGTTCTCTTGGAGGCGCTGCAGGACTGCCCTGATGTGTCTTTGGTGTTCGCTGTGAGACCTGGAAAATATGAGGATGTCGTCGACGTAGCAGATGCAGAACTTTAGGTCCCCCAGGATTAACTCTGGCCAAGGATGGAGATCGACAGGGGCCTGGTGCTGTAGGAGAGGATGGGGGTTCCGTTGGCGGCCGGGTCTGGTGTCTGGTTGCGGTCCTCTCTGGATGCCGGGAAGATCGATTTAAAGGCCACTGTGTCGACCAGCATCATCCTGCCGGAGATGGTGTCGCGGACGTAAAAACCTACTGTTTTTGAGTCCCTGGGTTCTTCGGTTGGCATGGCGGTTTGTCCTGCTGGCCGCCGCCACCCCCGTTTTTTGAACGGGCGAACGAGCAGGGCAGCAGGCAGTTTCGGGCGTCCTTTCCGAACCACTTGTGGTAGCGGCAGAAGGCCGGGGACCTCCACCTGCTGTGGTTCGGTGGACGTCTGTTGGCGATGGCGTTGATGGGCTGCTCTACGTCCTCTTCTGACTGGATGGAGCTGACCGACTGTGTGGCCGGTTTTAGCTGCTGTGAAGCCTTGACGGAGTCTGTAAGATGTTGCGCCGCCTCTGAGGTCCTTGATAGGAAAGGAGCAATTGCAGACTGGGGTTTACTGTATGTTATGTATTTGAAAAAATTGCCAAAAATTGAGTAGTTTATACTGTTACCCAGGTAGGTATATAGTATGCAATTTGATCAAAATTGCCATAGAAACTTAGTATATCCATCTAACTCAACCACCCTCTAGCTATGTTCAAGAATACCTTTTGTATAAAAGGCCTTGTTTTTATACATAAAAGATAATTTGTTTTAAAATTTTTCTTTTGTCACAAATTTCATTGTCATCATGATCCTATCTCATGGTCCTGGTGCAAATGAAAAATGGGAGGCAGACTACCTCCAGTTAACTATATTGCCACCAAGTTTCAACTGCTGTTTCAAGCAGGCACTGGAAATACCTGTATTAATAACCGATGTTGTATATTTGAGGAAAGTTCACCATACCTGAATAATATCATTTTCAGTACAGTAATTCCCAATTTATTTACAGGAAACATCGTCTGCTAACATAAACAATGAATGAAGATAACTTTCAAGTGGAATGCAGTGATGAGGAAGTTGACAAGGCCTTTTCAGTAACACCAAATGGTAAGCTCATTTTTATACCATATGCCAAAATCATTCTGAAGGCCCTTTTGAATGTTTCAGACAAAGCAGAATGAATATTGTGCTGTCTGGCAATTCTTGAGGTAAATTCTCACTGAACTGTTGTTGGTTATGACAATCTAAAGATCTTGAATGTATTTCATCGTATTTCTGCCCAGTTTATAAAGTAATTTTGTGGCGAATTCAAAACCACAAAAACAGCACACACTACCCTGGTCCTGGTTGCTGGAAGATGGGAGTAAGGCCCACGGTCGCCAACACAGCACACAAAACCACACAAACCAAACCAAAACAGAAAAACACATCGACTCACGAACAGCAACAAGAACAGCACACTAACAAGGAAAACAACAACTCTGCATCAGCACACAAACAAACTGTTTTAGACCAAAACGACTGGACCAGCACTAGCTCTGACTCAAAACTGCCTCCAAAACCGAAAATCACATATATTCCACAGATGACAGCGCCGTAAACAAATCCAACTAATTCATCCCTCTTCCAACAACCGAAGCACTCACTAACGACAATTACACACTCTCTCTCTCTCTCTCACAAAACGCAACAAAAACAAATTTATTCATCCCTCTATAATTTGTTAGTGCTATTACTATCTAGTAAGAATCTGTCCAGCAAAGAATTTAGCCTAGGGTGTAATGCTAGTACAGGAAAGTTGAGACAAACATTCTTATTACTGGTGTTGTAGTTAAGCATGGATTAATTTCACTTCAAATCAGTGTGAGCATGAACCTTTGGGTGCAGAGGTGGGGAGGGTCAGTCTGTTTGCGCTTAGAACACTCACCCCACTGACTGAGCAGAAGTGTCAAACAATTTTCTTTGATCGCTAGGTAAACTCATACCTTGTGTGGTACACGAAATTTGGTGTCATTTTAAAGCTAAAGAGTGTATTTTCATTGTGTGTTTGAAATAACAAAAAATAAGAACAAACATGACATTTTTTTATAATAAAATAAATTTTCATATATAATACCAACTAATTACATAGCTATAGTTTCTACTTTACGCAGCAGCTCGAAATTCAAAATTCGCGGTATCGCGCTTTTGTTTTGGGTGTAGGTATACTGCCCCACCCACTTTCTGGGAAGAATAGGTACAACATAACTAAAGAGCACAATTGCCTTTTCATGCCTATGTCCACAGAGGGGAGGGAGGGATCATGTAATTATTTGCAAGTATAACTTTTATTTATTATAAAAATGTCATTTTATAAGTAACTTATCAAATAATTGAGCATAGCAACCTACATTGATTGAGGTGGACATATACAGTACTACCCAAAACTGATATGGGAGGAGAATTTGAATAGAAAGTTAGCTAGCATCTTGAAATGCTTGTTGTAACCCGACCTGGTGAGGAGCAACGCAGATGGGTACTGCTCTACAGTTCTCCTCGACCTGCATCAGCATGGCGGTAGAGCCAAGGTCAATTTGATGGAATAAAATGTGAGGTTAACGCAGGTTGCAAAAAGCAGAATCCAAAGGGTCACATAAATATGTGTATATGCCCCTGCCTCTGGGCACACAGTACAGTAGAACAATAAAAGATCAGATAAAGTTAACCTACACCACCAATGAAATTTTAACCAAAGCCATAAATACAGACAGACACTCGTGACTAGTGTTCACCAGACTTCCTAAGAAAAATTCATCCTTATTCAAGGAGAGTGATAGAGGAAAAGAAGGCCTTCCTCCTGTCCTTCATTCCCCAGTACCATGAAATTTCGAAGAATGGATCGCACTGTACTTGCATTTTTTGTACACTTTAATATCCCAGAACATGGCAAACACTGACTTGCACCTCCAACATAAGTTGCTTGCAAATTGAAGAGAGACAGATTACGCCTGAAAGCCAAAGACGCGTGCCACTGCTCTATTTCATGAGCCTTTACTACATAAAGGGTAGTAAATCATCTTGAACTCCGAACAAGCTCAAAATCACGAGATCACAAAGAATGCACGTATTTGACAAAGACGCTGGGGTCTTTTCACGAATGCCAAAGAGTCACACAACTCTGCACTCTTGTCTTTTTCAAGGTATACGTCAAGGCTCTTACAGGATGAGGCTTTCTTTGATTGACAGACCGCAGCATCAGACAGGCTCTGATTGAAAGAACGAGGCCAAGGGAAGGTCGGGTCCTCATTCTGGCCAAAAAAACTAAAATCAGTGGTATACCATATTGCTCAGAAAATCCCATTCTTTTATCGATGGCATGAGTTTCACTACTTCCTGGGTGTAAGCCATTGCCATCAAGCAAAAGGTATTCTTCGTCAGATTCAGAAGTGACGGCTGATTCAGTATCCATAAACGGTAGTCCCGACAGCCATTTATGACCACATCCAAGTCTCCGTTAATTTAGCATTTAAGCTTGTTTACTAGTATTAAAATGTTTCATTAAATCGCTGATGTCTTGTTTGAAGACAGGTCTACTTCCTTTTATGTTTAAATACTAAACCAGCATCGCTCTGTAACCCTTGGATGGTAGATGTTGGCAGTCCTTTCTTTATGTTCTAAGATGAATAGAACAGATTGTCACAGACGTTTGAGAAGAGGAGATATTTCTCTCCCCAGCAACACTTCTTGAAAACGCCCACTTGGCTTGGTAGATCGCAGTAGAAGATCAAGCACTACACTTAGCAACAGCCTGTGCAGCTTCCTGAAAATCCTTTTTACTTGACAGTCTTCCTGACAGTCTGGAAGCCTGTCAGAGCGAGTGATAAACCCTGATGGAATCGTAGTGCGGTTGTTTGAGAAGATTTCTTCAGAGGAAGTAGCCTTGGGAAGTCCCGCCGCGTTAGCTTAGTAGATCGGGAGCCACTCCTTGTGTGGCCAGAAAGGGAGCAACTAGGGTCACCAACACGTTGTTGTGTGTGTTGAACTTTTTTAACACGGCCCTCACCATGCTGAAGGGAGGGAAGGTGTAAAGGTCGAGGTCCGACCAGTCTCGTGCATGGCTTCTGCTGCCCCATGCTTGCAGACCGGAGCTGGTGGAACAATACAATGGAAGACGATGGTTCCTCGACATCGCAAACAGGTCTAGATGGCTTTCACCACAGCTTCCAAAGGTCGGTGCACACCTGTGGATTGAGTGTCCACTCTGTCGGTAGAACCTGTTTGCCACGACTCAATTTGTCCGCAAGGACGTTCATTCTCCCCTGAATGAAGTGGGTCACTAATTGGGTCTCTTTGCTTGCCCACAGAAGAACTTGTCGCTTCGTGAGCTAAAAAGAGAGTCCCTCCTGATTCTTGATATAAGTCAGGGTGGTCATGTTGTCCGAACAGACTGCTGCTGTCTTGTTGAAGGTTTGCATTGCAAATGCTGAAGTGTTTAACCTTAACGCTGATCAAATGCATTTTACGTCGACAAAAGTTGTCTGTGCCAAGTGGACGAAATACGCTGGACTACAAAAAAAGTTATTTTAAATATTTCATGAAAAAATACTTATAGGCCTCGTTTGCAAAAAATTTTAAATCACGCGCCTTGAGGGATGCTGGGAGTTTACGGATCACGCTGTTGTTTTTGTTTACAAGTGTGACCCAGCTGCGCATGCACGAATTTCTTTCTTATCCCAAAAGAAAGCACCGCCAACTCGCTGAAAATCTCAGAAATTCTTTATCACTGTGTCGTAATTTTTGTACTGTCATTAGCCTTTACATAAAGTTTATATATAAAATGTGTGCAATTTCATGTATAATACAAAAAATAACTCATGGTTGTAGTTATCACTTTGACATATTTTCATATAAATCACGAGTTGTACTTCAACCTTCGGTCACTTGACTCGACCGAATGGTCGAAAATGCACTAGAATAAAACTCTTACATTATAGTAATATTAATCATTACCTTCATTTTGCAAACACTTGAGAAGCCTCAGCACAATATTTGATTTATGGTGAATTTTGGAAAAACTTTTTCCTTACGTCCGCGCTTAACTCTGCTGAAAATATCAGAAATCTTTTTTAGTCACTTTGTCGTAATTTTTGCACTGTTTTCTATTAGTTGTTACATAAAGTTTTATATATGAAAATGTGCGCAATTTCATGTAGAATACAACAAAAAATAACTCATGGTTGTAGCTTTTATCAATTTTGACATATTTTCATATAAATCATGATAAGTGCCAGGGTTCTCAACCTTCGGGTCAACTTGACTGACCAAATGGAAAATGCAATTGTGTTAAAACTCTTACATTCTAGTAATATTCAATCATTTACCTTCATTTTGCAACACACGAAGTTCTAACACAATATTTCGATTTTTATGGTGAATTTAAAAAAACTTTTTCCCACGTCAGCACTAACTCTGCTGAAAATCTTGTAAGAGCTCGACGCCGTTTCCTTCCAAACACGCAGTGTTCGCGGTGTTCGCCGGGTTCATCGGAGTGGACAAGACAACAAGAGTATCTTGTTTTCTTCTAAAGTAACGTAGATTTCAACCATACCGCTGTTTCTCCTCAACCATTGTTGGGTTCGATGCATGTACAATCACCACTACTTGCATTGCCATGCAAGCATTCTAATCAAGTACTCATATTCCAACGAATCTTCTGTATCAAACTGTGTATGTTTCGTTTGTGAAGGCCCGCCAATTCGATGACTGATGAACACGCGAACACACGTGTTTGAAGAGATCGGGGCCAGCTCTTACAATCTCAGAAATTCTTTAGTCACTTTGTTGTAATTTCTTGCAACTATTTTATATTAGCCGTTACATAACATTTTATATATGATAATGTACGTACTTCGTAGAATACAACCAAAAATAATTCATGATTGTAGCTTATCAATTTTGAAATATTTTCATAAATCATGATAAGTGCTAAAATTTCAACCTTCGTCAATCTTGACTCGAATCGAAATGGTCGAAAATGCAATTGTGAGCTAAAACTCTTAAATTCTAGTAATATTCAATTGTTAATCATTGCAACAAACGAGAAGTCTCTAGCACAATATTTCGATTTATGGCGGAATTTGAAAAACTTTTCCTTACGTCCACGCGCGCTAACTGCTGAAAATCTCAGAAATTCTTTAGTCAGTTTGCCATAATTTTTGCACCATTTTACATTAGCCATTACATAAAGTTTATGAAAATGTATGCAATTTACAACAAAAATAATTCATGATTGTAGCTTTCATCGAGTTTTGAAATATTTTCATATAAATCACGGTAAGTGCTGTATTTCTCAAACTTGTCAACTTTGACTGAATTTAAATGGTAAAAATGCAATTGTGTTAAAACTCTACATTCTAATAATATTCAATCATTTACCTTCATTTGCAACAAACGAGAAGTCTCTAGCACAAATATTTCGATTTGGCACTTGAAAAAACTTTTTCTTACCGCACGCCACTGAAAATCTCAGAATTTCTTTAGTCACTTTGTTGTAATTTTTGCACTATTTTATATTAGCCGTTACATAAAGTTTTATATATGAAAATGTGCGCAATTTCATGTAGAATACAACAAAATATAACTCATGGTTGTAGCTTTTATCAGTTTTGAAATATTTTCATATAAATCATGAAAAGTGCTGAAATTTCAACCTAGGGTCAACTTTGACTCTACCGAAATGGTCGAAAAATGCAATTATAAGCTAAAACTCTTACATTCTAGTAATATTCAATCATTTACCTACATTTTGCAACAAACGGGAAGTCTCTAGCACAATATTTATGGTGAATTTTTGAAAACTTTTTTTATGTCCGAAGGCGCGCTAATTCATGATCATTTTAGATAATATTTTCTGTGTTGCTTTGATCGTTTTACAATTTGTTATATACCAAAATCATCGCAGTTTAATGTACAATACAACGAAAATAAAATAGCTCATTAGCTAACCGCTTTGCTCATGTTTGTATTTGTATGCCAATTATATATGAAATTTTTTTGCTGTCATATATTCCAATATTTAGTACATGATAATGATATTTTTTCATTTCATGGTTGCATACTAAACTTCAGGCAATGAGAAAAAGAGCCAAAAATGATTTCTTAATCTTAAAACTAAGGTAGCAGATTTTTTTTAAAACTCATTTCCGCTTTGGCGTAACTCCTAAACCCCGGCATACAGCAGACACATTTGTAAATAGAGGCTCGGCGCTTAAGGAGTTAAAGGCAAAGTGTCAGAGGATTTAGTTATTTTTAAAGTTTTAGCTCACACGCCCTCGGTACAGACTGTCATACTTTTTAAGGTTGCATAAAGCTCTGGTTTTATCGGGAAATTAGTTTTACGTGTGTGAATACTCTTCTGCAACCCCCTGGCAGGTTGAAATGCTTGACTTATACATCATGCAGGCATTAGACTGGCCACTGGTGCTTTCAAGACCTCACCAATATCAAGCCTGTTGGTTGATGCTGGGGAGTTGCCTTTACAACTCCATCGCCAGTCATCCATCCTTCGCTACTGGTATAGGATGCAGAGACTTCCCAGTTCTCAAGCCTTTCAAATTACAACAGCAAAAGACAGTTTAGGCACTGTGAGATGCATCCTAAATGTCCACAACGTGGCACTGCTGATATCAGTAGATAAGAGGTGCTTCCTTATAAAATGTCAGTAACCCTGCCATGGAAATTAATAGGAATTTCATTTTGTAAATGTTTTTATGGTTTTAAGAAAAATATGACAGATATAGAGATCCGTTTCATATTTATGGAACACAGTGAGGTTCATAAGGATTCAACTTGTGTATTTGGATTTGGAGTTTTTAGTAATAAGTTTTGAAACAGTGGTGCACTCCCTGTTTTAACATCTATTTTTAAGGTAGAGTTGAGCTGGGATTTAAATGCTATTGAAAAAGTAGCAATTATTGATGAAACAAACTTTACAATTTTTAGTGATTCTAAGAGTGCATTACAGGCACTCAATGTTTTGAACTCTACTAACCCCTTGGTTTTAAAAATTCAGCAATGGGTGCACCTACTATTATACAAAGGAACACAGATTAGTTTTTGTTAGTTCCGCCCAGCTAAGGAAGAAGAAGCTGATGATTGGCCAAAGCAGCAGCTCTAGATTTACTCTCAAGGAAGTGTCCACTTTATATAATGATTTCTTTCCTACATTGTAGTAAATTTATAATTAATTTGTGTCAAGAGCACAGGAGAAAATAAAATGAAAGAAATTACAGATGTTATATTTCCTTGGGAGTATGGCAGTATGCCTAGAAGATGGGAGACTGCTCTTTGCTGCTTAAGGATTGGGCATACTCACCTAACACACACCTTTTTGATGGACGGGGAGAATCAACCTTTTTGTGAGGATTGTCTGGTCCCCTTGACTGTGAGGCACTTGCTGGTTGAGTGCCCCAGTCTTGGTGATATTAGAAGCCTTTACCATTCTGAGGCTCTTGATCGGGATGGCAGGTTCATTGCCAAGATCCTTGGAGAGGATGTGGTGTAAGATGCCAGTGGCATTTTTAGATTTATTATCGATGCTGGTCTTCTTACAAAAATATAATATTTCAGTTTTTTTATATATCTGTTTATTGTATTTATAGTATTTATGCTGTTCATTTAATCGATATTGGCATCAATGACCCAGTTGTCACAATGCCAGATAACTCAAAATTGTTCATTCATTCCCCCGTGCCTCCTTAGGGGTACACTGGGCTGAACCAGAGCTGCCTTCTTGCTTGGCATGCAGATCTTGTGTAAATGAGCACTCAAAATAGAAATCCTGTTTGTCCTTTCAGCCTTTATGTGCATGGTTCACCACATGCTTGGGAGTTGCGCTTGTAAGGCAGTGTGTTTGTGCCCATTCCCTTACTCCTTCCACTAGCCCAGATACTACCAAGTATAAGTTCCTCGTTGGGCGAGTCGTTAGAGTTGTGGGCTAGCACTCACTAAGCCCGAGTTCGAGTCTCTGGCCAGCTAATGAAGAATTAGAGGAATTTATTTCTGGTGATAGAAATGCATTTCTCGCTATAATGTGGTTTGGATTCCACAATAAGCTGTAGGTCCCGTTGCTGGTAACCAATTGGTTCTTAGCCACGTAAAATAAGTCTGATCCTTCGGGCTAGCCCTAGGAGAGCTGTTAATCAGCTCAGTGGTCTGGTTAAACTAAGGTATACTTAACTTAGCTAACAAGTATAGGGAATGTGTTATGTCGATGGATTCCTTATCCACATGGCATTCAGATGGCAATGCTGTCAGGTCTTATGGTGTCTCCCATTGCACAAGGCAGAATACTGACCAGGACACTGAGAACTGAATGGGCAAGGGAGCAGAAACAATAGATTTCTTCACCTCGCTGGAGAGGAACCAGTCTTATGCTTTGGGTGATTGCTATTCTGAAGAACCTCAACAGTCCTAGCTGAGTAGCATTGGGAGAATATTTTGCTCATTTGTGAGCATAAGAATCTCAAATTCTGCTCCACTGCTGGCCACCATCTTGCTGGATTGAGCCACCCTTGGGTGTGCTCTGAGGCAAGACCATCAGTCAGGCGCTGGCCTGGCTCAGGTTGCTCTGGTGTCTCTGGGCCAAGTGAGCCCATGTGGGTCAGCTTGCAGTTCAGCAGATCAGGTAAGCTCCTCCTGCAGCTCAAGGGCCAGAGGACAGAGACTACTTTGCATTGATTTGTCAGTCTTATGGCAGGGAAGATAATGAGCCTCTGAGAGACTGCTGCTTGTGCATCCTCTTTGGCTTTTTGGAGGTTAAAAAAAGCACAGCCTGTTGGCATGCAGATCAGGCTATCTCATGACTAAACCCCTGATTGAACATATTGGCATTTTGTGTGATAGGTGTCTGCCCAAGGGACAAGCAGGCCAAGTTTCAGAAATTATGAACATCAGAAGGAAAGGCATTGACTTTTCCAGTGCAATTAGAGCTTGACCACAACTCTTGCCTTGAGAAGGAGAGACATGGTTTCATCCATTTTCTCTCATCAGGTTTCCCTGAGAGCGCCTAACTTAAAACAGCTCAGTGTTGGGCTTTCTTTACTATGTCTGTTACTTGGACCATCCTGGTGGTGGGTTTCAGTGGCTCCTGCTATGGATTACCAACACTATCCTTTGAATGATTTGGACATGAGAAATGGTAGTGGATAGTTGGCTAGAGAAGCAGTAGATATGGAAGTAGCAGGATAAAGGCCTGTAGGAAGGTCCAGGAACAAGGAAAGGGAGTATAAATGAAGTAGAAAACTCCAGGACATGTTAGAGTGGGGAAAACGCTTGATTCAACCCCATAGTGCCAACATAAAATTTATGATGATAAATTGCAACCCATGTTTTTCTAAAGTATCTAGTAATGAACCTTCAAAATAATGGAATTCATTTTATTGCATGTTAATGGTGATATTTAAAGTATGAATTGATGTCTTGCTCAGTTTGCTTAGGAGATGAATATAGATGAATTATAGCTTAACAGCAGCACTTTTTTGACCCAATATGCAATGCCAGTACAAATTGTTGTTATACAGCAACAATATATACTGTATTTGATTTTTTCCTAATATTAGACTTTTCAGGCTAGAACCTATCCCTGTGAAATCATAAGATTGTATGAAGTTAGGTCATGATGGTAGGTCTCCAATCACATGGAAATGGGAGCTTGAAAGATCGACTTCACCCACCTCACAGAATGACTCGAAAGTGAAAAGGAAGAGGAGGAAGCAAAGTATGCTGAGCACTAGCTTTATCTGCAGTGAGTTATATGTTGTAAGGCTTAAACCTCTGGATATTGATGAACATTTGGCTTGATTTCTATAATAAAGAGTTTTCAAATCTTCATCAGTATCCACCAGAAGTTAACAAAGATAAGTGGTAGCCCATTGGTTGTTATAAAATTTCATTAAAATCCAGTCACTGGTTTGCATGTAATCCTGCTAACAGACAGAGATAGCAGACCAGAAACATAACGTACTTGGCAGAGGTAGCAGTGTTTCAGTAACGTACTTGGTAGAGGTAGCAGTATTTCAGTAACCTACTCTGGCAGGGGTAGCAGTATTTCAGTGAGGCCAATATAATAGATTAGAATAAGACAGAAAAGATTTGGTATAAAATACCTTTTATACACCAAAAAAAAAAAAAAAAAAAAATTACTAACTTTGTAAGTAAATGGGTGTAGTGGTCAGGAGTATGAGATTACCAGGGCTTTCATAAAGTGCAAATAGATTGACAATTGGCAGGAAGTTTGGGAGAATAATAGAGGAAAGGCATTTATTTTGCAAAAGACAGCATGTGGATGACCATGTGTTCTTATGTAAGGTGAACTGGAATTCCAGGTGTTGGATTTATATACACAATATCGTTATTCCCATAAGATTGTTTATTTTGAACATTCTTACTACCGTACAGTATACCTGTATGTTTGTCAGTCATATGATATATTGAAACCTTTACAGTATAGCTATTTTTATCCAGTACTTTACTTTCAGAATAGACACATCTGGTTTTGATTTTGATGAAGAACTTTCAACTGTAAGAATAACTCCACGAAGAACACCAGGTACTTCTGGACTGAAGGGTAGTGCAAAGAAAAAGACCACTAATTTTGAAAATATTCTTGCAAGTGTAAGAAGACGACAAAAATTGGAAATGAGTGAGAAGAGTGGTAGCAGGAAGGATAAGAAGTGAAAGCTATTGAATATTTAAACATTTTTATACTTTAACTATTTTTGCAACTGATCCAATCTGTATTTAGTCTAAATACTTTATTTGAGCTTAAGACTTGATTGGGTATTGTAATATTAAGTAATATAAATAATTATATTACTTAATAATACTCATGTATTCATGTGAGAAATCAAAGTATTGAGGTTGACTGCTATGGACAAAGTCAGCAGGAACTTACACAGCTATGAAATAAAACAAAGTTAGAATATAAAATTATATTTGTCTCTTTTTTATATAATACATTATGGGCTATAGAACCTTACACCTAATTGCATTGTATGTTGATTAAAATTGGATAATATCCAGGAAGTATGAAGACTGAATGAATTTCTACATTACCAAGTAATTGGATTAATTACATTCATTGCTAACAGCACCAAAGGCAAGACAAGTTATTCAACTCATGTACAAAATCTGATCTAATAAAGTTATAATGATTACAAAAGTTGTTCTTTGTACTTACTAAGACACACATAAGAACACTACAACTGCAGTTGCAGCACTGACTTCAATAATGTTAAGAATTCAGGCAGTGGTATGGTACTTCACTGTTTCTAATACAACTTTTTTTTAAGAATGAAAAATATGAAACTAAAATCCTTCAAGTTCTCCCTGATTATCACCAACATTATATTTCACCCAATCTAGAGCAGCTGGTGCTGACAGCATTGAATCTGAAATGGCAAAGGCATCGCAAAGGGCAAGAGCATCTGATGCCAGGGCTCGGCATAACTTGCGAGAAGTTTCTGTAACCTAGAAACAGAGGAAAATGTTAATTTGTTTAACTCAAAAAACCACCAATGTCCTAAAAGTTACTCCACAATCTAGTGACAATAAAATAATATAGGACTAAATGTAAATAGGATTCTTTCCTGAACAGCTAACTTAGTAATATTTTCATTTAAACTTAGAAAATTGTCAAAAGCATGCAGATTAATTGCTATAATTATTGAAAAACTCTGCAAAGGATTCTAATTTTGAAAACTGAATATGTTTAATTACTTCATGTAAATATATTGTACTGAATATGTTTAACTGCTTCATGTGAATATATTGTCACTACTGTATAAAGACAGTACAATATTAATTTCACACTTGAAAGTATTTTAGATGGTTACAAAATGCAAGTAGGGTCTCCAAACTAAATATTCTCATTCAGCCTAGTGGAATAAATTTGAATTCAAATACATTTTGTTTTACATAATCTGACATGATTAAAATACAAACAAATACTAACCTGAGCAGCTGTTTCTGGGAGACCAGGCCATATGCAATGAAATTCATATTCTTTCCACAATATCAACCAAGAACAGATGGTGCATGAGGGACAAAACTGGGCTAGTTAGGTTCACTCTTCTCAATCACTAATCCAAACTGTTGAGAAACACCAAATTTTCATTTGCTTTTAAAAAAGCTTGGAACACAGAAATAATCTTTAATTTTTATAGATCTAAGAAAACAAAACCCTTAACTGTGCCAAAATATGAATTTTTTTCTTTGTACAATGCTCTAGCTCAAAGGCATAAGCTAACAGTTAAACAATTGATACATTTGTATGTGATGGAGCTTTAATTGAGATGGGGACTTTTTCACCTGACTGCTGTACCAGTGGGTATGCTAAACAACTGGAATTGTACACTATCAGCCTTACAAGTAACCAGTTCATGGGCACAATCATATTGTACACTCTTGGACCCATACCCAATGTCATACTTTCCTAGATATAAACTAGAGACTAACAAATGTCACTAGTTTCTCTAATTGTTTCCCATAGCATACTGGCTAACAGGAAGTAATTATTTACTGTATTCCTCAGCTTTGAAGATACTGTTTTTTTCCTGAAACAAGTCTCAGAAATTTACCGTAAGCCTATCCAAACTCCCAAAGGGATTTGTTAGACAGTACCGTATCTTGTATATGGTCTCTCCCATCTCTGAATGTAGTGTACTTATTAACAAGTAAATAAAGAAAATATACAACAAAAAAAATATGGCCACAAAAATTCACTCTCATATCGACAGAGTACGGTACAAGTCAATGAATGAATAATAACTTAAATGTTATACATCAATATTAATGGTACTTTCATTCTCCTCATATGACACTGACTCAAAGGGAACATTAGAAGAACAGAGGGTTTACCAGTAAATCACACTAGCAAGACTGTTAGATTCAAATGTACTCTTGTGTTACTAACAATTTTCTGGTTTTGAAGATTATAAAACCATTTTATATTTTTAATATTGCATTGAGTGGATGCTATTTATTTTATGCTACTTTTTATTTGTGATGTCAGTTCTTGTGGCATTTTTTAAAGTTTAACTGCATAAATGTTATTCCATATGTCTTATTATTTCTGCATGTGGAATTTAGTTTTCCTCATCTGTGATTAAACATATTTCTGTTAAGCCTTTCAAAAATACTGCACCAGCCATAGCCTCATCTATTTGCTTCTCCACTGAGAAACTGTTTGGCAAGAAAAATTTCTGTTGAAACACGGTGAGCAGTTAATACTGTACAGGTTATTTGGTAATCTGTTCAACTTCAGAAGAGCTATTAAATACAAAATCAATGAACTTGGAAAGAAGATGATTTAAAATAAAAGAAAATTACAGTGATCATGACGTTGTATAAGCTGGTTCAACACTTATGTATTAACAGATGAATGTGCAGCACACCTGAAAAACAAAGCCTTCAACTCGAAAGTATGCAAGCTATTACTTTTTTTATTTTTGCTAGTCAAAATTGAGGTTCTCCAATGCCAAGAACAGTATATAAGAAAGTAAAGAGTAACTTTTCAGCATCCTATGAGAACATTGCTAATTTTAACTATCAGGACTTGAAAAAACCGTTAAGATTGGCAGGATTGCATAATTTTTGCTTATCTTGGAAAAGGCTATAAAAAAAAAAAACCATAAAATATGAGGAGTTTGGATGGAAGGACCTCGGAAATCCTTGGTAATTACAGAAAACCCCACTAGATTTTCTCTAACCCAAATGTCTTGGTTATCTTAGATAATTTCCATGTTACTTGAATGAAGAGCATATTTAGAGAGATGTGGCTCAGGATGCAGTTTCAAAGAGAGAAACAACCATGTACAGTGCCTCATGAGTAGCTCTGCTTTGTTCTTATTGCTGGTTATGAGCTTTCCACAATTAAATCAATAAGTGGAAGAAAAACAGATATATGAAGGATTTTCATTTGGTCTAGAGCAATGATGAGGTAGTATTAGTCTGTTCCCCACAAATATCGAATGTTAATTCAACTGTTAATGAGTGCACATTAGTACCCTAGTACTGCATAGCATCATCATAAAATATTTATGTATCTGTAAAAAGAAAATATAACTGGAAATGATCACCTGTTGAATGTTAATTTTTTTTTATAATTAAAATAAATAATCAGAAAATGCAACCACAAATCAAAACATCAACTTTCCATTATAAAGAACATCAACAACTCAACTGTCAGGAATAATAAATTGTGTTTTAATATGCATATATACAACAACATACAAAATCTGGTTTTGTTGTAAATTTGGTAAAGGTGTAGTTTCCACGTAACAACCATTAAGGGACGCCGGGACGCCACCGGAATTATCGCATTTTTAGTTTGTTACAGTTTTGGACTAGTAGATCTCTAAACAACATGTCCTGAAATATTACAAATAAAATTTTGAAGTGGGTTTTTTACATTTTTGTTCACTGGCATTTACTGGCAGTTGAGCGGCATTGAGCAAAAAATTGTTGCAGACTTTCTGTATGACTTTTTAGGTGAAGTGAGAAATATCAAACTTTCTGTATGACTTTTTAGGTGAAAGTGAGAAATATACTTTACTTTCTTACTAAAATACATTTTACCAACGATAAAAACTGACCCTCTCTCTCAAAAATATCATATCAGAGTAAATATGTATCTATGTTAACTCGATATCTTCCTGTGAGCATCACTGAACGAAAAATTGTCGCACAACGCCTGTATGACTTGCCAATTCTGGATAGTAGTGAGAATTTATCAGCACCTACTAAACTACCCATTTATAAGAGCTTGTTCATTCTAGAGAAAATTATAAAAAATAATATATATCTATGTATCTTGATATTTTGAACTCATCACAGTCTTATCACAGTGCATTTATGGCAACTAATATGCATATAGTATTTATATTTTTGGACATATTTTTTACTGTGTATATTCGGAAATATGAAATTATATGGGCAGGTAACAATTCCAAACTGAGAGTCGGGTTTTACCAATAAACCACTGATTTGTGTGTGGTTCTTGTTCAAGTGATATCCTACTGCTTTGTGACACATTTCCTTTTTGGATTTTCTTATTGTGTAGTACATTCACGCAATTCCATTGCCATAAGCAAGAGAAGTACCACCCTTATGAGGGAGAAATTTGAATGACTGTGTCTCATAAGTTTGTTACAAGAGAGGCACGAAGCAAACGGGCGCTCATCTGGGATAGTGAACAAATACCAGAATGCCTATAGCTATGATAGTGATTTGTCTTCCTGTGTTCGTGATATTCAAATTAGTGATTACTATTTTTAATAATATAATAATTATAGAAGACCAAAAAGCCCGATTTTACTGCAGTGAGTTGTCGTCTGACTCGTGACTTGTGTAGGCTTGGTTGTTCAGCGTCTGTTTACTTTATCCTTGCAGTTGTTTGTTTATTTGCCTCTCCAATATCTGAACAGAAAACATGTACAGTGGTAGCGTATATAGGTTATGTACAAAATTTATATTGATAGCATATATTTTTAGAGGCTATGAAGAAAACTTGAGGGTGAATGTAAAACGATGGGAATAAACCTTTATATATGTATATATTGTTAAGTGGGAAACCACTTCCAAAGCAAACCCAAGCTGCCAAACTGCCCTGCATCCCAAAAATAACGTACTTCATACTGGCACCTAATTGAGGAAGGGTGAGAAACTCAGCCCCCTATGTAAATTTCTCTCCAAGCTCCTTTGGTGCATCTGTCATCTTTCTAAAGACGACTGCTTAGGGCTTTGTATAGCGCTAATGGACATTGTCGTCAAAAATCTGCCAGAAAGGTTGAGTTCTCGATAAAACTGGCAAACATGGCTGCTGGTGTTTGATTTGAGAAGATCTCAACATAGAATACGAGGCACGACCGCCATCGACGACAGTGACCTCTGGCAAGAAAATAAGTCCGGAGGTCATATAAGGTAAGAAACAGCAACGCCTAATACTTGCTGACACTTATTTATTCCTTTTGGAGAATTTTCTCCCTTTTTCTGGAGAACACACCAGAGTCATTCACTTGCGAACCTTTGTTTACGTTTTCAGAACATCTTAAATTCTCTCATCAACATTCTAGGACACACCAGAGTCGTTCACTTACAAACCTTATTTACGTTCTTGGAACACGCTGAGTAGTTCCCTTACAAACCTTCACAAATTAAGTAATCATATTACTATTTTTTACTCATTACATTTTGAGTTCTGAGAACCCCTTCAATTCGTTCAATTAAGAACCTTACATTCAAGAACCTGTTACACTCTTCATGCTACTAGTACCTTATTTAAAAGAATGTTCTTCAAACTGTTTAATAATTACACTCAACTAAGAACCCATTAAGCTCTTCAAGCTATTAGTACTTCATTCAACAGCACGTTTCAAACTATTCACTTTATCAGGGGAACAACTAAGAATACAGCTCTTCAAGCTATTAGTACTTCATTTACACGCTTCTTCACCCAGCCTACATGTTGAACTGTCCTTCGAACCTGCCAATTATGCTCAGTCAGGATAATATAGTCGTTTCAAAACTTTCATCGACGCCTCGGCAATATAGCTTCTTACCCTGATGACATCACAGCCCTTGTCACCACTGGGAAAACCATGGGGCTCAAGGGCCAAGAACTGCTAGATTGGGTCAATAAAAAGGAGAAAGAAAGAGAAGCCAAGGAAGAAAGGGAGAGGTAAGAATGAGGAGCCAAGGAAGAAAGGGAGGGGCAAGAAAGAGAGCAAGCCAGGCTAGACAGGTTAGAGCAGGAAGAAAGGGAGAGGCAAGAAAGAGAGCAAGCCAGGCTAGACAGCTTAGCTTATGAAGACCAAACGAGCCCATAATACAGACAAATTGATGATATATAGAAATCACAAAGACTGACTATAATTCTATCCGGGAGACTTTAACTTTCCTTTGTAGATTGAGAGAAACTAATAGAGACTGTGGTTGTATTTATACATATAAAAATGAGAGTAATAGTAGCGTAGAAGATAAGAGGCAATTTGAAAGTATTAATATGCTACCAGAAACATAACATTCAGCAAATAAATCACCTGCCAACAAGAAAGGATAATATTTTAGACCTAGTATTTGTGAATCCAGGTGAACTTACAAAGAAATAATACTGTATAATACGAGATTTCAGACCATAATAGAATTAACAAAGCCCACCCTAAAGCACATAAAAACAGAGATAAGATACGTAAACAATGGGAAGATATAAAATACAATTTCTATAGTAAGAATATAAAATGGTCAGAAATAAATGAAGAATTAAACAAAGACTGGGAAAACATATTCGTAAGTGATAATATACAAGTAAATACGGATATATTGCATAAAATATTAGAGAAAATAGTGGAAAAATATATACCAAAGAAGAAAAGTAAACATCAGTCACACATACCAAGAGACAGAAGGATCTTGTTCCAGTAAATCAGAAAGTGGAAAAAAGGTCTTGTAAAAGAAAAGAATGCATGGAAAGTGATGGAACTAAAAAGTAAGAAAATGCAGAAAAAAAATTATACAATCAAAAGAAAATGAAAAACAGGACTTAGAAGAAAAGACCCTTCAAAATATCAAGCAAAACCCCAAAATATTTTACTCGTATGTGAAAAAGATGAATAAAAGAAGAGTAGAAATAGGCCCTCTAAGAACTGAAGGGCGATTAACAAAGGAAAAAAAAGGAAATATGCAACATATTAGCAGAAAGATATAAGATAATGATAACAGGAATAAGAGAAAAATAGTGAATATTTATCGGACACAGATATTACCAGTCGATATTGCAGGCTATTAATGAAATTAAAAATGGATCAGCAGCCGCACTACAGACGGCATCCCCACATTCTGTTAAAGAAAGTAGTTCATTCTATCGCAAAGTCACGCAATATTACTAAGACAAAGTGTAGATACAGGCAAGATTTATAGATAAACATAAATTAGCATATATTACCCCCTATTTTCAAAAGTGGATCAAGATCAGAGGCAAGTGACTATAGGCCTGTGAGTCTAACATCACATTTTATGAAAGTGTATGAAAGGGTAATGAAGAAAAATATAATGAAACATTTAATGACAAATAGTTGTTTAACATAGAGAACATGGTTTTATAAATTCGAAGAAGTACACAAACCAAACTTGTTAGTCCACCATGAAAACATAGCAAAAATATGATAAACAAAAAGACACATGTGGTTTACCTAGACTTTGCAAAAGCTTTTGACAAGGTAGACCATAATATATTAGTGAAAAAAATTAGAAAACATAATATTGTGGACAAAGTAGGAAGATGGATGAAAGAATTTTTGCAAAACAGAAAACAGATAGTGATTGCAAACGATGAGAAATCGGGTGAAGCTAAAGTAATATCCGGTGTGCCACAAGGTACGGTGTTAGCTGCACTGCTGTTTGTTATTATGATTGCAGACATAGTAATGTTAAGGGCTCGGTAGTGAGAAGTTTTGCCAATGACACAAGAATAAGTAGAGAAATTACTTGTGATGAAGATAGGAACTCGCTACAACGAGACCTAAACAAAATATATGAATGGGCAGAGGTAAACAGGATGGTATTTAACTCTGATAAATTTGAATCAATAAATTATGGTGATAAAGAAGGAATGCTATATGCATATAGGGGACCTAATAACGAGACAATCACAAATAGGGAAGCAGTTAAAGACCTTGGTGTGATGTTGAATAGGAATATGATATGCAATGATCAAATAGCAATACTATTGGCAAATGCAAAAGCAAAGATGGGAATGTTGTTCGCACTTCAAAACATGAAAAGCTTCTAACACATGATTATGCTTTATAAAACGTATGTACGTAGTCCACTTGAATATTGCAATATGATATGGTACCCACACTACCAAAAGGATATTGCACAAATAGTGTACAAAGGTCCTTTACAGCTAGAATAGAAGAAGTTAGGGACCTTGACTACTGGGAAAGACTACAATTCTTAAAATTATATAGTCTCGAAAGGAGAAGAGAATGCTACATGATAATACAGGCATGGAAACATATAAAGGAATTACCGAAAACACCATGGAGCTAAAAATATCAGAAAGAGCAAGCAGAAGTTGATTAATAGTGACCAAAACTATACCAGAAAACTAAGGAAAGCACACAGGATCCAATTAGGCACCAGTATCGATAATGCATGCCTATTCAATGCCTTACCAGCTCATTCATGGAACATATCAGGAGTGGAGTAGGGTTAAGAAACTAAGCTTGATAAATACCAAGTTGCATCCCAGACCATCCAAGATTGAAGATGCAAAATATATTGAAGATGACAGCAATTTTCTGGTAGACATCAGAGGTGCTCTCACACTGAGGCCCAATGAACTGTAAGATCACCATGGGATCATGGTCACTGTAAGAGGTCAGAGCTCTGCAACCACGTCTTCCCCATTCTCTATCACTGCTGCCAGCTCCATGATGTCAAAATGGAATGACCCAGAGCCTGAGGCCTGGTCCCGGAAATTCTGCGTCAGCCCGTAGAAATCTCTATGTTGCTGTCAAAACATGGAGGGAAAGGGTCAAACCGCGTTCCGCGCCATCCCATTAGCAGACCGTGGAAATCTTGCAGAGGACACCCAAAGGAGGCAGGTCAAACATGGGCCAACTGGGCGTGCCATAAGTCCCAAGCTCTCAAGAAGTGGCTAAAATCCTGCAGCTACCTTCATTGAGGAAACAAACATAAACTTTTTGCCTGCACTCTCTACACTATGCCCCTCCGCCTCGCATTTACCTGTAAAGAACCCTCTGATGTTAGAGGGAGGTTGCCATTTGGCAGATCACTGGGACAATCATCCGCACACAGTTCCTGGGGCCGTAAGACGGCCCTTCCCTGTTCTCTGGTCAGCCTCCACAAGAAACTGTGTGCTGTTGTAAAAACCTACCCACAGAACATTGTCGCTCAAAGGCTGAATCAGCCAGAAAATCCTCCTGCTAAGTTCCCCAATGAGATCATGACAAACCAAGCCACATCTGGCTCTGGAATGAACAACAAAGGGCCTGCCTCCTCCAATGAGATAGTGCCACACCGAGACTACAGCAAAAATTATTGCACCACTTGTCAGGTTCAAGGACACTCTGCTCTATGGGCAAAATGCCCTAGTAAAACAAAACCAACCGTCATTGCTTTGGCAGTGACAAATCCAAAAACCTTAGGCCCTCCAGCCAAGGACCCTATATCTGCGGCATATCCCAGAGGTAACTACCCCGCCTGCCAGGTCACAGCATTTGATGACGCGCGCAAATCTCCCTCATACGAGAAGATAAGGTCCCCTATGGGGCCACCATTGACAGACGCAAACTTATTACAATGGAGGGTATCAATCGAATGAAGATGATTTTTCCCACCATCAAGCTAAGGATCACAAGACCTCAAAGATAAAAAATCTGCACTATTGCAGTAGCTACTTACCTTCCTGGAGGTTATAACCTCCTCCTAGGATAGGACTTCCAGTACTTTCTAAGTTACTGAAATCCAGGGTCCCAACCCCAAACAAATAGGAGGATAAAACCAAGAGTCCTCATGGACCTGCCTAAACCCAGTGCCAATGCCACTCTGAGTGCCCTGAGGCAGTGCCAGGCTCTGACCGTCGAGCCCTAATAAATCAAATTCAAGTGCCAGTGCCCAGGCGCACTCCCCTGAATCTCCCCTAAGGATCCTGAGGTCCAGGCTGCCTCCTCCTCTGGCTTGCACCGCCAGTGCCGATGTGAGAGCCAATCCACAGTATACTGTCCCCTCCATCCCTCTGACCCGCAGCGAAGCCACCCAGTTGCGCGGCCCTCGCAACTGCAGCCTGAGCTGGTCATGGCAACCCCGCAAGCCTCTCATGCCCACCATGACCTCTTCCTCCTTCCAGTCCTCCACAGACAAAACCCATGAATAAGGGTCCTGCCTTACCACAACTGGGTCGCAATTCAAGAACCGTACGACTAGTGGAGCTTGTAACGACGCCCCTACTTCAGCTATCAAATAAACCAGACAGGTGGCACCATGTCTCCTCGGACTCGGTTCCACCAATTCCCTACCAAGGAGGTCCACCAAGAAAGGTCACAGGCACAGGTCATTCAGCTGAACCACAAACTGACAGTAAAAAGGTCTGAAAGGTGCAACAGGAGGAAAACCTCACAACTGCACTATGAATCAGTTGTGAGGAGACGGTTAACAGATAAATCCAGGTAGCCCAATAAGAGCTGTTGAGCTCTCCTCGCACTAGTGCCCTCTGGCAAAGTGCCCACCTTATCTTACGAAGAACTTTGGCACCCTGTCCAGAGGAGGATGCCAGGTTTCTTCCGCTTATTCTCTCTCACAACTGTGTGACTTAATTTCTTCTGTAATGCCTCTTCACCACTCTGAGCATTTCTCTCTCTGCTCCACCTTCTAATTTAATACTTTCTGGCAATCCTGCCCTTCATGCACCCTTTGTATAAGTCTAAAAATGGTTCTCCTCTTAATTTGTTTCCCACCTGCCAATCCAGAGGCAATTGCCAGATTTTTAATACCACAAGAAGTCCTCTGATTCCTACTTAATGCCTAACCAGTATGGTAACTTACATTGAATATAACGGAGCCTTTCGGCCTAACCGCATGAGTGCCACACCTGGCACAGTGCCATTACCATCGCCACTGGCAGTTGCTTGTGCCAGTGGAGTCGCGGCCTCTGGCTGCTCTTTTGCTGCCCTATGGGGCTAAAGAATGAACCCAGCTGGCCTACAGGCTAAGAAATATAATTCTGTATATTAACCATAACTTTACTTACTCTTGCATCTGGACATTTATTTTACTTGTGACTTGCAAAGCATATACTTCATATACCTGACTGTCCTTCAGGCTTTAGCTTCTGGTGGTCAAGAAGGCACTCGTGTTGTTAGGTGCCACATCTGCACCATGCCACCGCATACAAGTATTGTGACACCACCTAACCTGTCATGCATTTCTCTGTACGCACTCCTCAAGGCACCCTAACAGCATGATTTTGACTGTCAAAGTAACTTTACTAATTATATATAACCTGAAGTTTAATGTACTAATCCTATAATTGTTCTAATGTGTTGTTACCTTGATTCTGAAATATTAATTCATAGACCTTTTAATTTTGTATTGGCTATAATGCTGCTTTAACTTAATAACATGAGAGACATGACTTTAACTTGCAGCGTAACGTAAACTATAGAGTCCAATTTAAAAATCAGTGATATGTACCTTGCTTTTGATTTACTTGCAGAATCAATTATTTCTCTGAAATGAAATGTTACCACAAAAGGGAAGTAGAGAGTTATCAGTTGTTCAGTTGAGTTCACTTAGCTGCTGATATTTCCACCCAATTCAAGGTAAAAATGTCTACTTTGTGGGGGAGCTGTTAAGTGGGAAACCACTTCCAAAGCAAACTCAAACCTCCAAACTGCCCTACATCCCAAAATAACATAATTTCATACTAAGACCTAACTGAGGAAGGATGGATGGATGGGCGATATTTAGGCAAAAGGAGTGAGAAATCCAGCCCCTATGTACTTCCATGCCCCCTTCTTGGTGCATTTGTTTATCTCTTCTAAAGACTCAGACTGCTTGAATTACTTCTTTCAGATAAAGGTGAATGGAGCACGGCCTGTCAGGTAATCTGCCAGGAAAGGTTGAGGCCCCAAACTGATGAACATGGGTTGCCAGAAGTCGCCAGGATTTGAAAATCCTTACATAGAAAACGAAGGCACGACCCCCATTCTTGTGACGACAGTGACCTCTGGGAGGAGCAAGAAAATAAGCCTCCGAGGTCACATAAGGCAAGAAACAGCAACCGCTGCTCTCAGAACACCCTTTCAGCACACTGAAACACTGCCCCTGCATGGCTCCCTATTGAGCTGGGACCCTTCACGTGATCACCTGACCACCCAGTCACATTAGTCTGTAATTTCCCATTAAACTTATCCCTCCAGAACTGGCGATCCAAATGTAAGGCCCCTCCATCGTCCAAATTCAATGTGGCCCCCCCATCGCTCCGTTATATGGTAACATCCTGACTGGAGGTTTTTTCAAGTCATGTATCTTTAATCTCCAACTGCACTCTCTGTTTCCTCTCTTTCTGAATTCAAGCAGTTATCACAAAGACCTAGTCACGAATTTTACTGCGCATATCGCATCAGAATAGAGTTATCTTGGCACCCTCTGTGCAGCCCTTGATTCACCCGAGATCGTTATAATTATCCTTGTGTAACAGCTGGCATCATCAAATTGCAGATGGTACATTGGCTGTGGAAACATCGACTTGTCTTGTATTTCTTGCAGTGAAAGGTCATTGCAATCAATTCTTCGTATCTCCTTTCAAGAGGATTAATCATAGATTATTCAAATTTCTTAACAGTGATAGTATCGTTAAAAATATGGCAGCCCCTGTTGGATTGTTTACCGCCCCCAGTCTTCTGACTGATAATTGTAAATATATTCTTTAAAGTAAACCTGTGTTCATCTGTAAGCCCTTGTTGAAGTATAGCGGTCTTTAGCCCAACTGTTTTTTCTATTATGACCTGCCTGTCAGATTTTTTCAAGGTGTACAGCAAGACCCCTGTTCAAGAGCTAGACCCCAGATTGGACCCCTGAACAAGGAAAACAGTAAGTAAGCCGGGTGAGAATGTAAATATATATATATATATATATATATATATATATATATATATATATATATATATATATATATATATATATATATATATATATATATATATATATATATTATTTATTATGATTAGTAAGAATTATAGCAAATTACCTCCCTCCTTGTTGTTGTTCATTTACTGCCAGTCAGTCGACGATAGACCATCTGTCTATCGACTTAAAAACAAGGGTTAAAAGATTAAAGGCGCCCCATTTTTGATAAAGATCTTTCCTTCGAGGCAAAGTAATCTGGTTGTGAGCCCCTACAGGCCAAACCCCGCGCAGCAGGTGCACGAGTCGTTATCTGTGTTGGGCGCACCCCGCCCCACAGGAGGATAAAGGTAAAAGCCCATCAGGTCTCGCACACACGCGTGGCTGGAAGATGGAGGAACTTCGTGAAGACGCCCTCAACCACCTGGCCCCATCGATGCCCTTGCATCCCCAACTACGGCTCCTTCGTGCATATTCTCCTCGTGCCCTTCGACCGTATTCCTCGGAGCCCACACCCATTGCTTGGAGTTTCGGGAGGAGTCCCATCGCCTGTCTCCACGGCCCTGCATCTCACCACGTGGAAGAAACTGGCCCTCGAAACGCAAGTCATCCACCCGACCGCCTCTACACGCCCTCGAAAATCTGCTAAGGTAAAGTGCCCTGAAGAGCCCCATTTCACACGCTTTTGTCTCAGAATATTTTCTAAAGAGAAAGCCAGAAATCTCCTGTTCAATGTCCGCGGCGCTTGCATCGCAGTATTAATTCTTTATTACCTTTGGCACCCTCAGTGCAGCTTGAATTCATTATTCTTTTTGTCTATTTACTGGCGTATAATGTGCATATTCTCATTTCAGAGGGATCCTATTTCAGGTGGAAGTTTCTCGACTGTGTCTGAATCCCCAGTTTCATTCAATCCCACCTCCTTCAGGATAGTAATCTACTTGAGTTCCTTTCCCACTGATATCATTTATGTAAATACACCTCTTTAAATTCTTGCCCAACGTGTTTTACGTAATATTTCTCAGTAACAAGAGCCCTAAGCTCATATGAAATTCTCCTCGTTTTCCTCTTTTTACGCCCGCACTCCACAAAGTCAGAATCACAAGGCTAAATTAACAGAAATTGTTGCTACCTGTCTCATACAGAGCATATTTCAAACTAAAACCAATGGAAAACGTAAATATTATATATATATACACAGGTATCTCCTTCACTTACGATGGGGGTTAGGTTCCAAAACGCATCGGCCTGTTAAAAATCATAACTCAATATGGCCTAGCCTACACTAGGGTAATCAGTGCCATCTATACATATGTTAGCCCAGCCTACACCACACAGCATACTTTATAACATATATGGTAAGGCAATTATTAGTGTCATTAATTCTGCAGATTCAATGCAGACTGACACATAAGTCAGTATAAAGAGAAAATGAATAACAAACAAGGCCTAACTGCATATCATATACAGTACCCTAGCCTACATTATACTGTATTCTATTTTCACATAACAACATCGCACTCATACAACATCAAATTAACGAATGTACATCTTTTCCACGGATCTTTAAAAGTTATGTTTACCACATTGTATCCATTTGTAAATGTTCTTATATTGCTTTGCATTTAAAATTCATCATACTCCATCAAATGTTTTGGTTTGGGAATCATTTCTGTGTTTGCTTCGCCGCATTTAACCGGTTCAGAGAGTGGCATTTGTTTCTAGTTAGCTAGTAAATGAATCTCTTGCCATTTTATTTATAATGGACATAAATATTTTTCGTTATATCGGCCGCTTAAGTCAAAATATAACTTAAATGTCTTGTTGTGAAATTAATTTAGCTATTTTTTTCATTAATGATGACGTTGGCGGCTGGGTCGCTTGGGGCATGTTTATTTTGTGTAAAAATCAAGATTCCTCGCTATTTTTTTCTTGATTTCATCATCATACTACGAGCTTTTCATATTTATCTTTTATTGGCGTGAAAACAGCAGTAATATGTGTTCTTTCACGCCCAGTAGTTTTGATTTAAATACTTTCCAATTTTATTTGCGGTCGAGTTTCATCCGTTGCCAATGCATATACTTATAGTCATTAGCAACATTCTTTTCAGCTTCAACTACAACTTGTAGCTTAAATTTACTGTAGCAGTATATTTCCGTCGCATCTTTTCTCCAAAGCGGATAAGGGTAAAAATATATCAGTATTTCTAACATCATTTAACATAACTACAATAATTGTTTAAAAGTAATGATGGTTGAAATACTAGCAAACAGCACATTCATCTGACATAGTTAAAACAACAGTTTCTCATTCTGCTGTTTATGGTTGCACGATTTTCGCAAAAAGTATAAGGTCATTAACAATACTTTATCATTCTTTTTACTTTTTAAATTGTAGCATAAATAAAGAGATGGAGAAAAGAAGTTGGTTCATTGTGTCTGTCTCTCTTGTTGCTCGATTGTAACGGCAACTGTACTACGTTGCCTGTGCCATTGAATTTAAAATATTTTCTAAAAATTTGCATCGGTATTGTTAACTTCATCAGAAACTCAATTATCGAAGATGACACGCCTACCATGCATTGCCTGTACTTATAAATCCACAAAAATTGCAACGAGCACTGACCTATTTTAACTTCCAATAATAACGAGCAAGTGAGGTCGCTCATTGAATTAATGTACTATTCCAGCCTCAATGGTCGCATAATCGCACGCCAAGCCTGATTATACTGTTGCCTGGGCAACAGTCGCAAACGAAATTTAAAATATTTATTTTAAAAATATTGTCGATCATATTAATTGCTAACCCATTGTAAAGCCAATTATCGTAAAGTCGACTATCATAATCGAAGTATCACTAGAGAGAGGGGAGCAGGATAGTATATATATATATATATATATATATATATATATATATATATATATATATATATATATATATATATATATATATATATAATACAATATAAAATACATATTTTAGGTTACATATAAATCAAGATATAACATTTATTCATTTGATTATATTGTAAATTTGTGGTGATATTTTATATGAAATACTTTTGTGCAAAAATCAGCCTTCTAACTGTCATAGTTTCATAGTTATTACAAAATAACCATAAATTTTTTTCTTTTGCCATTTTCTGAAGACTTAGTTTTTTAAAAAATAGAAGCTTATAACTCCAAGAAGACAGAACCAAATTTGATGACACTTTTACTGGGTGTAGTATAACTATATATCTTGATTTTGTACATGGGAAATTCATTTTTGAGTGAAACTTTTTTTTGCATATTTTTAAAAAGTTTTGAAATCTTTTTATTTAATAATAATAAAAAAAAAAACTTATAAGTCGAATTTCTAAATTTCCCACGATGAAAAATTTTCATTATTAGTTGAATAAGTGGTAAAAAATTTGAGGCAACTCTTCATTCATACGGTAGTTATAGGCATCTTATTTGAGCATGGCCTTATGGAGTCGGTGCTCCTCTTTACACAAGTACATTGCTGCTATCCATGGATAATAAGATAAACTTAATTGGTCTGAAATGAGTCTTTCACCAAAGGCTTTAGCAGCTCCTTGCACAAGATCTGATTCTTGCATCATCCAAGTCTCAAATAAGCCTTCCTTTCCTGCTGCCATCAACTTTTTACCAAGCATCTGATGAAAAATAATATATATTAACTATTAACTAAACACAAAAGAGTCCTAGTCACAAGAGTTATGCATTATAAACTATATGAATCAAGTGATTCATACAGCCAAATGTTATATGCATGATTACACCAAGTTCTGCTACAAAGAAGTATACAAGTGACTATCCAGTGCGGCATACTAAAATTCTAATATGAACAATCAGTATACAAAAAACTGACCATTTTCTAATTCTAAAGAAAACATCACAGCTGAAGCTTTCCAGTTTCATGCTGCACAATTAGCAATTTAAATCTGATAGTGCACCTGATAAGTATAAAAAAAAAAATACTGTTAAAGACTTAAAAAACATTTGTGGCTATGACTGGTAGATTTTACTTTCTTCTTTACAGCAATTGAAATACCCTCTTGAAAAGAGCTAAATATCAACATACTCTATCCTTTCTCAAAGGATTACGTAATATGTATAAGTTTTTGACAACTAAAAACTTTTTTCACACAAACTGAATACTTGTAATTAGCCATTTCATGTGCCATGAAATCACCCAAGACACTTAAGCAGTCAGTCAGTAGTACTGCACTTGCATGGGTGGATCTCATATTTTAAAGCAACCATAAGTCTCATTACTTGTATTGTCTGATCCAAGTGCTATTATGAAATTAGTTGGGCTAGGAGATCAGATGTTGCATTACAAGTAATGTGCTTGTAGGAAAAATTTTGTTTAAGAAAATATTTGTTTTATCACAAACCCATTACATTTATATTAAATCTGAATCTCAATTTAGGTGGAAAGGATCAGGTTACTAAAGACACCAGAATCAGCTAAGTAAGACTAGTAAGATCCAAGTGAAAGTTCTCTGGGACTGACCTTATAGAGGGATCAGAAATTTGTTTTTATTTAGCATTTCCCAACGTTTTGTGAGAGAGAGAGAGAGAGAGAGAGAGAGAGAGAGAGAGAGAGAGAGAGAGAGAGAGAGAGAGAGAGTGTAATTGCTTTCAGAGTGGTTCGGCTGAGTTGGTTGCACGCTGTCTCTCTGTCTGTCGGTCTGTCGGAGTTTTTCGGTTTTTGGGAAGTCTTGGCAGTTGAGGTCCAACCTGAAAGTGAACTGGAGTTCGCCTGTTTTTTGGGACCACATTAATGGTTCATGGTTCTTCTTTTTTGTTGGTTCGTTGTTGGTGGAGGGTTTCCGTTTAAGTTTTTTTTGTTTCGTAAGGTAAAAGGTGATTACACTGGACCTTATCCATCTCCAGCAACCGAAGATCAGGGTGAGTGTTGCGTGTTGTGTTGTTTGTAGTGTGAATACTCACACATAATATTTGGCGCCTGAACGCAAGCAAAGCAGCATTGCAGTTGCAGGTGATTGGTGGCTGGTAGTGTGACTGAAGAGAAGGATGGAAGAGGAACTGGTGAGGTTGAGAGAGGAGAATATCGTGGTTGGAGGGGGTGAGAATGAGAGATTGAGGAGTCAGTTGAGGAGATGGGGAATGCTACAGCAAGAAAAGAAGAAAATGAAAGGGGAGAGGAAAGAGTCAGAAGAGAATGGAAGGAGAGGATGGATAAAAAGTTGAGGGAATGATGAAAAGGGGGGAAGAAATGATGAAAGGTATGTTCAAGGGGTACTTTTGGAGAAGGGGCTGTTGGAGTGCAGGTTCTCTGGAACGTAGAAGGGGCAAGAGAGAAAGAAAAGGAGGAAGAAGTGAATGGAAGCGAGTGATGAAAGTGATAGGAATAAAGTAAGAAACGAGGGAATGAGAGGCAGGGTAAGGAAAAGGGAATGAAAAGCAAGGGAAGGAACAGAGGGAAAGTAAGGATAAGTCAGGGAAGAAAAGGGAAGAAGGAAAGGAAAGGAAACTGGTAAGAAGGGTAAGGAAGTGAAAGGCAGAAAGAAGGAGTGGTGATGGGCAGAGTGATAGTGAGGTGGGATTTAGTGAGGATAAAAGTGGATAAAAGAGGGGGAAGAAGAGTGTAATGAGTAAGATGAATGTAAGTGCAGAAGTGGGACTTTGTATTCGAAGAGGTATGAAAGGACAGAGCGAAAGTAGCGAAAGTGAGGAAAGTGAGAAAGAAGTGAGAAAGGCTATGTATGTGAGGGAGGTACCCGTGTGAAAAGTATAATGAGTATGGAAGTAGGATGCATACTCTCTTTAGGGAGTATGAAAGGTTTTGTCAGGATAAGTATGGGAAAGTAAGAGTGTGGGCACAAGAATTAGAGAGTATTTGACTGGGTTTCTACTTGATATGTATAGGGCCATGAGTGGATGCTGAGTATGACACAGTGAAAGCTAGACTAGTTGAGCAAGCTTAGTACATGAAAGCGAGTGTTACATAAGAGGAAGAATGAATTTGATGAGTAAAGAATGAAAGCTGGGGAATTTGTCACTATATGCTTGGCTGAGACGTTGGCAAGGAAGAAGTTTGGGGATGATGGATAGATGAATGTAAGGAGTTAGTACGTTTGTTGTTAGGGACAGTGCCAGATGGAGTTAGAGAATTTGTGAACTTGAAGGAAGGAGTATTATGTTGCGGACTGGGTTGACTTGGGAGAAATTTGAAATTGTAGAAGACATGAGCTTCGACAGGGTTATAAAGAGAGCAGAAGTGTAAGTGTAAGGGCTGGGGTAGATGAGAGTACCAGAATTTGGAAGCTTTAGGATGCAGTAATAGGGGCCCAATGAGAATGGCCGATAGTGTAATAGATAGAGGTAAGAGCAAGTAATGTGGAGGTGCTATGAGGATGAATGGTGGGTTTGTATGGGAACAACGTGGTTGGACGGTTAGGATAGTAGTGTACAAAGGGAGTGGAAGTCGAGCTAAGTGTTTTAGATGTGGAAAGGGAAGGACATACAAAGAATGAGGTAGGTGGCTTTAGGAGCCGCATGGTGTGGCAACGGGACATTTGGTAGTGAGTGCACGAAAGATAGGGGTTAAATGCTGGTCATGTTGTAATGGTTGTAGGGGCATCCGAGTGAATATGTATCCGTGGTAAGAAGGGCATATGCGAGAATGTGTCTTGAGCGGCGTGACTAATGTGAATGGAAGGGCATGTGTAGATTATAGGCATCGCATGTTTAATCTGGAAACTGAGTGGGAAGGGGGTTCAAATGGTGGCCCAGGATGCAAGCTAAAAGGCAGATGCATGTACGTGAGGGGTTGTTGCATGAGGGAGGTTTTGCTGGAAAGACTGACGAGTGCATGAGTGTGCAAGTGTGTTGTAAGTGAGTAAGATTGATTGCCTTTAGTAGATACCAGGTATGAATGTCATATTTAAGAATGATGTGAGAAATTGAGGAATGGTGAGATTAGAAACTGCCAGGGGAAGTAAGAGGATTGGAAATTTAGGGTAGCAGTAGTTGGAAGAGTGTGTGAACGGTTAGAAATTGGGGTGTAGTGATGGATGAAAGTACTTGTGATTGAGAGTAATGTAATGATAAATATGATATTTTATTGGGATGTGAGTTTTTGAAAAATGCGGGATGGTGGTCCGTTCTAGTAAGGAATGTAATTGAATTACGATGAAAGGGGATGTGCTTGGGGATTTGTATTTGGGGAAGGATGGTAGGGTTGAGCAAAATTGTGGGAAGAGAGTGCCTGTAATTGCGACAGAGAGGTAAAAGTGCCACATGATATTGGAGAAGTTGTGAGTGTGAAAGTGGCATGGCCGATAGCCTCGATAGCTAACAATGATAGGTGTGAGTATGTGGTTGAGGGAATAGACAGCAACAATTAGTCAGGGTTAAATGTGTGTGTGCGTGATGGGTTTTGGAACATGGGAGATCCGAGGTATATATACGGCCATTGCCGAGTGGCAGGAAGCGAGTCCGAGGAATATGTGAGGGAGATTACGTGGGAATATTACGCACGTTGGTGAATGTGGATGATGAGAGGCACGTGGAAGGTACAGCAGGTGATGACAGGTGATTTGAAAGGAGCTAATGATTGGACGATGAGAGTTGAAGGAAGAGTAAAGGCAGATGAAAATGTAAGTAAGAGAACGATTGAGGAGAATGTTGTGGGAGTTATGGGGCATTGAGTCGGGAGATGCAGGATTTGGGGGACTGGCTTCTCGAATTTAAAATAGTTCTGAAGACGACACTTACAAGGTCAGCTGCCCTCGACATTTTTCTCCGCTCATCTAATCGTGAGACAGAGGAGCAGTGTGAGGAGCTGAGGTGGAGTACAGGAGTGCGAGCGCCTGGAATAGCCCCATTGTAC
The DNA here is from genome assembly GCF_040412425.1 of Macrobrachium rosenbergii. Taxonomy (NCBI): domain Eukaryota; kingdom Metazoa; phylum Arthropoda; class Malacostraca; order Decapoda; family Palaemonidae; genus Macrobrachium; species Macrobrachium rosenbergii. Next base: position 44,896,017 of record NC_089793.1, read on the forward strand.
CGGGTACGTAAGCCAGATGGAAGCTATGGATGTGCAGGATCGGAAGGTGAATGAAGTAACTGTGAAAGAGCCGATTCCCGATGAATGTGGTGTCTGGATTGTGTATACAATATATATCCACATTGTGACTCATGAACATCTCGATATCCTGATATCCCTGGTTTTGATTTCAGCTGAAGGCCTTTTTGAAAATGCAAGTAGTAAGGTATAATCAAGAATTTCCCTTTCCTTCGGGGCTCTTCAGACCAGAGTCAGGGGGGAAGAATGCATTCAGTGACAACCACTTCTCTGATTTGCATGCCTACTTGTCCTGAACACTTTGAACAAGAATATAGAGCAGTCCTTAGGTACGTGAGGGAGGACAGGAGAGGTACAGGGAGAGAATAAGAGTGGGGAATGGAATGAAGAGGTAGAGGAATGGCTTGGGAGGAAGGAGAATAATATATATATATATATATATATATATATATATATATATAATATATATATATATATATATATATATATATATATATATAAAAAGTAAATTTCTCATCATGCCCCCTTTGTGGTGCATCTATGAATGCCCAAACTCCTCACCCATCTCTACCTGTCGCTTAACCAGCTTCTTTGCTTTTTCACTTACCCATATTCGGTCGCCCTCCTTCTCCCGTCTATATAGGTTGGTACCTCCAACAACGCCTAAACTATCCTTATGTTCAAATGTTTTTAAAGAGATTTTTTTGTTCAGTTCATATGTATTCACAATACTTTTCTTTCATTGCAGCCTTGAAAAATGAGACTAGTTGTCTTGGAAATGTCAGCACAAAATAAGATGATTTTATGTACCAGTCTGTTTCCACTGCCCTCAGTTCTTTATATCTATATATATATATATATATATATATATATATATATATATATATATATATATATATATATACATACATATATATATATATATATATATATATATATATATATATATATATATAAATATATAATCATTAATACGTGGTTCAAAAGGGAAGAAAGGACAACAATCACAAAGTCACACTTGAAATACTGAATCATGGTTAGCCACTCTGTGCAAACAAACCATCACAACACTAGCCACTTCATGCAACTAAACACTGCACCATTAACCTCAATCTTGCACACACACAACCACTACCCGGATGCTGAGGCCACTCCTTTCAATATCTCTTTCACTTTATTTTCCATGCCTTCTCTAGGTTTCCATTTATTCCATCCTTTCAACACTTGCATGTTGTATTCTCACTTCACCATCACATCATCCTCCATTATTTCCACTTGACCATACCATTTGAAAAAACTGAAAATCCTTCCTTTCTCCTGCACTAACCCTTTTACCACTCCTGTGAATCTCTGCATTTATCACCATTTCAGTTCTTATACTATATATCTTACATAAACATTTCATCTTTACAGTTCTCACCTTTCTTTCATTCACATTCATCAACCTCACTTCACTTTCCTTAAGAGGAGTTGGTTCAACAATCCCTTCACATATTCCAGCCTTGACTTCCTTGCAATTCCTATTTTCCTCATAATCTTTTACACTTGTCCTGCTACCTTTCTTCCTTTACCTATTCTGTGACTCACCTCTTCTCTTGTCTTACCAACATCAGAAAATTTTTAATTCTGGATACTTTCAAGGGGATCTGCTGCATCTATTCCTCACCACCCATACTACTTTTCACTATCCAACTTCCTGGTTCTCATGTACCTTTATAACCCTACTCTTTTTGTCAGTAACTCTCAACTTTCTTCAGTTGCAAGCTATTTTCTTCTGTCCTCAATCTGTACAGTACTTTCTGCGAATATCACCTGTTCCACACACCATTCGACCCATTTTCTTATCTCACTGCTTTGCACCTACATCTACTGTCCTCTCGCTGGCTTCTTGTATCACTTCATCCATAAAAAGTATTAAATAGCCACGTAGACATAACACACTCTCGTCTCGAAACCATTTTTACACCAAACCAGTCATCCCATGCCAGCAAACTCTAGCATTCTTTACTGACATCTTCAAAACTCTCTATTGCTCTTAACAGTTTACCCCCATAACATACATTTGCTATACTTTCATCTAAGCGAGATTTGTAAACATAGGTCTGCGAAAGTGCACTGTTAGCATCTGTAACGGTTCAATTGTGATTTACGTAAAATCATATGCATATGTTAACGAGTAAAACTTATCATGAACGGTGTTATCGTGAATTGTTAATTTTTTCGTATTTTGTAAATCATTTAATCTTATCTGTTTTGGATATTTTGGTTAAACACTACAGGCAAAATGAATATGTATTTTCAGTCTTGCAGAATAAAGACAATTACCCTCGTTAGGTCTAAGCTAGATAGACAATTCGTCAGACAGATCCAAACACTCTCTCTCTCTCTCTCTCTCTCTCTCTCTCTCTCTCTCTCTCTCTCTCTCTCTCTCTCTCTCATTTTGTATGTGATACCCTCATGTTAAGTGATTTTTTTAGCCATCCTCTAATGTAATGCTATTCGTATTTATTAAAAATATTCTAATGCGAAAAACGCATTTCCTTGTGTATATCAAAAGAAAACTTAATTGTTTTGGTGAAAGAAACCTACTGGAAGTGTCGCATTTTTTTTTCGGATAAGTGTACAAGCCGATCAATAGGATAAAAATGAAAATATTCCTGTGGTCGTCGTTGCTTCTAATACACGATATTGTTTTAAAGATGGAGGAAGAACTCTGTAATTGGTAGTTAAATTCTTTTCGTGAGCAGAGTCTATGAAATCTTTCCGACTCGTTAATATTAACGAATCTCAACTTTTTCACACGCCAGTATCATGGTACATGAAGGAAATTAGACAGCCAAAGAATGCTATGAGCGCCATTTTTAACTAAGAGATATATAAAATATTTCCCACAAAGACCAGACGCTCGACCCAACATTGCGATACTTGCAGAATCCCATTGCTACACGACCCAGCCCTTCCCCTCCCCCACGTAACAAATCAAAAGCGCCAAGCGTCTCTTCCAAATAATCTCCATCGAGTCTCCCAAGAGATCTTTTAATGCGTTTATGAAACGTACAAATAAAGCAAACGTTTGCATGGAACCTAAAATTAATAGGAAAAAGTATTTCATTTCTGGCATAGTTGTCCAGCGGTGAACTACATTGCAATGGAGAAAATCTGCATTGTTGGTGCGCCCGCAAATTTATTATTCCGAGCAAGGCGTCGTTGGCCGTTGCAGATGAATGGGAAAGAGACAGAAACACAAGCAAAAGATGAGGGGAACCGTAAAAGGATGAAGAGTACAACGTACTGTGGCGATGCTCGT
>NC_089793.1:44904341-44994341 GCF_040412425.1 Macrobrachium rosenbergii
TTTCAAAGATAAAACAGATTTGTTTTATAGGTCGGAAAGGAAGATGAGTCTTCATTAAACACAATTAAACCCTCGAGCAGCTTTCGGATTGTTTGCGGGAGTGTAGGCGGAACCAGACCTGGCGCGTGGGTCCACGGAGTCATTCATTCCGTGACGGTTACTTCGGTAGCATGAAAAGGGAGATTTTCCATCTCAAGCTTATAGGCCTATTGATTTGGAGGCAACAAACTGCCACCGGGTTCTTCACCGTCAGATCAGAGAAAGTTGCAACGTGCTCTCCTCTCTCTCTCTCTCTCTCTCTCTCTCTCTCTCTCTCTCTCTATATATATATATATATATATATATATATATATATATATATATATATATATATACATATATATATACATAACTTTATGCTCACAATGGAAAACAGTACAAACAAATAGAAATGCCTTTGGTATTTGCAGATGCAAATCGGACATGTCGCTTTGCTTGTCTATTCTATTAAGTGCATTATAAATATTATATATATATATATATATATATATATATATATATTTATATATATATATATATACATTGTTTATATATATATATTTATATAACTTTGTTTACATAACTCTCACAAAGAAAACAGTACAAACCAAATAGAAATACCTTTGGTATCATAAATCTTAAATACAAATCCAGACATGCCGCTTTGCTTGTCTGTTCTATTAAGTGCATTATATTATTATATATATATATATATATATATATATATATATATATATATATACATAAATTTACATAAGTATGCTCACAAAGGAAAACAGCACAAACTAAATAGAAATACCTGGTATTATAATCTGTCTAAATCCGGACATGTCATTTTCTTGTCTATTCTTTCTTTGTATATATTCTATTATATATATTTTATATATATATATATATATATATATATATATATATATATATTATTTATATATATATATATACACATAACTTTATGCCCACAAAGGAAAACTATATCGACCAAATAGAAATACCTATGGTATCATAATCTTAAATACAAATCCTGACATGTCCTTTTCTTGTCTTATTCTATTAAGTGTAATGAATACAAATTTATGCCCCAACGCAAGATGATATACTGTAAAATCACTAGAAAATATCCATATTCAAAATCCGCATATCTAGACACCTCATCTAGATGTGGTGTCCGGGGACGCGAACTGTCATGTATAATTCCCAACGACAGGCGCTTGTATGGGCAACCGCCTCCAGCATAAGTGACGCCGAAAAGGATCCCGCGTAATGGCCATGATTTGTCAGAATGGTTTGGGCGTTCCCGCAGAATAAAGCCCACATCTGGACAAAAACAGTGATAATATCTTCGGCTTGGTTAGAAAGAACCGTTTCAGTTGTGTTGTTCTAACTCTTAGGTTTTAAAAGATGTTTCGGTCGTATTTGTTGCTTTCAGTCCTTGTAAATTATAGTTTTATTTTTTTGTCTGAGTAAGTATTTCGTCTGCAAGATTTGTATCTGGCCTCAGATTCTGCAGTTACAGTTTGAATAAAAGATACACAGACAGAAATTCCAAGAAGAAGAAAAAGATTATAGTCGAATTTGTCGTTACTGAACTTGAATCATTTGGGTGAATAACTAATGAAAAGCAGTTCCAACACCGTATTGGAGATACTCTGGAGTTTACTCACTGCTTTTAATCTACCAATTTCCTTCCAGCCGTTCTCCCTTCCACGTCATCCCTGATCTTATTCTATCCAACATTGCCCTAAGCCTTGACTTAGTCTTCCCGTACGAGGTTCTGTTAGATGGATGGAGAATTCGGTGATCATGATGTAGCTGTGTCTGAAGGATAATATTACAAATGACACCTTTGCTATTCAATTCTATGAAAAAGACGAGAAATTTTATTCTTCTTTTGTAGTGATGTTTGTACTGCGTTAGTAAACATCAGCTGTTTTGATGTTATGCAGCCCTGCTTTGCATAAAATCTGTAAAAATTTTGCATTAATTCTTTAAAAATCTACCTCTCTCACACATAAACACACACAAACTCACACACACACACATTACGTGATATACTGTATGTAATTGGTATTAAACTTTGAAATAGTTACTCTTTATCATTTATTTATGTATTTCACAGGATTTACACATAGGTTGAATTGTGTTCAGTAGTCTTATTCGTCTACAAAGTCAGGTAATGTCTTGCGATGTCTTTTCTTTTCAAATTTAAATTTATCCTGAAATTAAGTGTATCTTATTTATTTTGACCATCTTTACCGTTGTGTGGTCGTTTCTGCGGAACGCTTTAACGCATCCAAAATATCTGGTAAATAAAATATAAATATGCAGCCAACGCTAGTTTAATGAGTTCAGTCAGTCAGTCATCATTCACGTCCATTTATGATAATGATGATAACAATCGTTCAGATGTACGGCAAATTTCACTACTCCTTCGGCCTTGGGCGGAACCTTTCATGAGCTGGATGCCTCTTCAATAATTGTGTGACCACCTCGAACCACTCCAGATACCCATTCTCTCAGTTAGATGCCCTGGTCTGGCACGCTTCCGTTCCGAGACAAGGAACTCCTCCAGAAGGTCAGTGAAAATGAATTTCAAGGTTAAGTTGGTAGATTTGTGACAAGTTTAATTACGAATGAAACTGACTACAAATTGAACCCTGGGATAGTTAGGTTGCCGCTTCATAGCCCATTCATTCAACAAGACAAATCCTTGGAGACTGTCCCGGTTATTTCCACGGTCACGATTTAGTCATTTCAGTGGGTGGAGTTGCAATGGATAACATGTTAAGCATTATTTGCCCTGTATGCTTAATATTTTACGATTATTCATTAATACTATACCAGTGCCACTACTGATTCAGTATCTGGTAAAAATAATGATAACAATAGTACATAACCATCACTGACATCTTTCATTCTGATTAGTAACTTCCATGATAATTTAACCTCATAATTAACTGATCACTAGTAACATCTGTAGGTGCTTTCACAATTAACCAACCCCTCACAACCTTCCCCTAACCTCCCCAGGTCGCAGCACACCCACTACATCTTCGTGATGGAGGAGTCTCCCATGCATCTCTTCAGCAATTTAACCCCTTACGATGGAGTCTTCAACTGGACCTTCACCTACCGCCTCGACTCCGATTTCCCAAGTCCGTAAATAAAACCACAAAACTCAAAATTTGGATTGTCTGGATATCTGTGTAAATTTTAGTATTGTAGAGTTATGCTTGAAAATTCATCACTTCATTTAGGAAGAACTGTATTGCTGAGGCTCTTAATTTGATTTATTATGAGGAAGACATTTTCCGGTCTGGGATTGGCCTCTTAGCATTCATTTTTCTCCCTAACCTCGTAGGTCTAATCAAAGAAGGAGATCTGACACACCTCCATTTCTTCTTCCTGCCCTTTACCAACGGCTTTCTCTTCTTCTCAGGATTCACAACATTACCTCCTCCCCCACAGTCCTCTTGAGCTTCCCTTTCCCAAAAAGTGAATTGATATAATTTCATGATTAGCAGACGCAAAAAGACGCCCTTTCATGTGTGCCACTAGTGCTGTTTACTGCGTGTAAAGTTTGGAAGCAAATTACTAAAAAGTCTCTCTCTCTCTCTCTCTCTCTCTCTCTCTCTCTCTCTCTCTCTCTCTCTCTCAAGTTTGCCCCCTATAGGCTAATCATAATCAGAGCACCGTGCTTCAGCTGATCACCTGCATTCCGGCAAGATCCTGTTACCCAACCGAGGCACTGGGAGGCATTGGCACTGTCCTTTCCAGAAAAGAGTAGCAGTCGGAGAACCTCTCCGGTTCCTAAGCGGATTATTTTATCGCTGGACGTTTCCGCCAAGAGATTGACGAAATACGACAAAAACTGAACAGAAAACTGAAAATGGGATGCAAACAAGCGTCTTTTAATGTAGACAAAAAGCTGTTACGAAAGAAAATATATTGGAGTGAAATGAATAGCAATACCCATAGAAATAAGAGGATGAATTAAATTTTCGTGGATAAAATAATAAAAAATTGCTGGAAAATTAGAAAATGCAGACTATGAGCTATGTCTTAAGAATGTTTGAATTGGTTATGATACGGGATCCCCAGTCAGATTCTCATAAAATATAAGGCATTCGAGATTGAGTGCGGACGTCAAAAGTGTTTTTGGCTAGTGGCCCTGAGAAAGGGACTCTGGAGGGTTGTCTCAGAGGCTTTGAAATTGTCTGTAATGCGTCTTGGTAAAATATAATTTTCTTAAGATTAAAGATATTAAAATTATACAGAAATTCGACAATAAGACGGTTTCACATGGATGAAATACAAACTAGCGTGAGAAGAACTCTGGTCACTGAGGACACTAGTGAAGAGGGAATTTGGAGGTCTGAGTTAGCTTTGCTATTCCTATGTCATTCTTCTGCCTCTGCCCACAGAGCCGGGTATGTGAGAAGACGCGCAGTGAATCTGCCGGCCCTTTCGGAACGCGTTGCCACCGGGAAGTCCAAGATGGTTGCTTGGTTCGTGTCCAATTGCAAATCTTCAAGCAGCAGAAAGGTGTGTGTGTGTGTGTGTGTTTTTGTTTTCATATATATATATATATATATATATATATATATATGTGTATATATATATATATAAAATATGGAATATATATGAATATATAAATAAAGTAATAACTGAATCCACGAAAATATGGAACGTGATGAATATATAAATAAAGTAAAGTGACCTTGCGTCAAAGGCACTCCAGTCCAGTGTTTCCGTTTCCTTCATGGATTTTATCTTTATTTATATATATATATATATATGTATATATATATATGTGTATATATATATATAATATATATACATATGTATATATATATATTATAAATATAATATATATACATATATATATATATATATATATATATATATATATATATTACCGGCTGAAAACATTCCTAGCATGCAGGCATCTTCAGTTCAGGATACTTGACTCAGTCCGGACGTCTATGGGATTGCCTTTGTTGTTTATTGTATTTAAATTTCAGTCTATTGTATTTCAATTTCAGTCTGGCCCGCACTCTGCAAAATTACGTTCCGGTGGACGTGTACGGAAAGTGCGGACCTTTGTAGAATAGGAGAGATCGCATCAGTCATCGTGTTATGAGATGCTGGAGAGAGACTATAAATTCTACCTCTCCTTTGAGAATTCCCACTGCAGAGATTACGTCACTGAGAAGTTCTTCAGCATCATACAGTGAGTGACTGAGAAGTGTGAGTGTGATCATGATGAGAAGGAAAGAGGAGACACAGAAGGAAGGAGGGGAATAGTTGGAGAGGAGCTGGGAGGAATGGGAAGATGAGAAAAAATAAGTAAAGACGGGATGGAAGGAAGATGAGAAGGGTAAGACTGAAATATTAGATGTGGCTAGTTTATCACCTCTGTTGTGGTACATTTCTGTCATTTCTTCTGCCGCAGGTACAACGTCGTGCCAGTAGTGTGGGGCTCAGCCAATTACTCAGCCCAGGCACCGCCACATTCGCTGATCAATGCGGCTGATTTTGAAAGCGTAGAGGAACTCGCCTCCTATCTCAAATACCTAGATAGAAACACAACAGCTTATATGGAGTATTTCAAGTGAGTATTCACACTCTCCAGGCGTCACTTTTCTTTAAGTTCTTTCAGATTGCTTGATTTATGGCTACTAAAACTGGCGTCACAACATCTAGGTTATTGACTCCGTAATAAATTTAAATCGGTGACTAAAAATAAAGAAACAAATAGATTTAAGAGGAGTTTCATATAAAAAAAAATATATATATATATATATATATATATATATATATATATATATATATATATATATATATATATATATATATATATATATATATATATATATATATATATATATATATATATATATATATATATATATATATATATATATATATATATTATATATATATATATATATATATATATATATATATATATATATTTTATATATATATATAATATATATATATATATATATATATATATATATAATATATGTAATCATATCTGTTCACATATACTATAAATACATACATACATACACAAATACTGCATATGTATATGGTTTAAAATTTGAGGAGGCCCGCCTCTCTAACAAAGATACATAACTGCTCTCTATTACAATCCTCTCCAAGAGTCATAGCAAGGGATAAAATGTCCTTCTCTGTCCCGTCCCCCAGATAGGAACCTGTGTCTTAGATTCCCAAGACTGGGACAGTCGACCAGCAAATGTCCCACAGTCAAGGGCACAATACAGTCCTCATAGAACGGAGGATTTTCACCTGACATCAAGAACCAGAGTGAGTCTTGTGTGTCCAATCCTTAGTCTACTCAACATCGTTTCTTGTCTCCTTGGCATATAGGGTATGACCAAGGAGATGCTGATGCGTAATACTGCTCATTGTTTTATTTGTTGCAATATTTTCCCAAAGGGGCCAAAGGTTTTCATTTTTCTGACCTACAAGAGGATATACATCCCTGTGGTAGTAGGCATCTCCTGGGTTCTGGAGCAGTGACTGCTGACTTAGCAAGTTGATCAGCTTGATTGTTCCCAACCACCCAACACAGGAAGACACCCGGCAAAAATTTACTTCTTTACCTCTTATTTTTTATTAGCAACAGCTATTCCAATATCTCTAAAAGCAATGGATGTGAAGAGTTAAAAGATTCTAAAGACTGAAGAGCACTTCTTGAATCACAGTATAGAGTAAAACTATGTCCATTCAGAGGAAGAATTTCCTTTAAGTCCTTTAATATTGCATTCAGTTTTGCTGTAAAATAGATGCAATAGATGATAATCTTCGGGCTCTTTCTACATGAGGAAAGACCACTCCAAAGCCGACACCAGCATCTGACTTTGAGCCATCTGTGAAAACTGCAATGAAATTATCATGTTCAGAGGAATGATCTAAAATATTGACCCCATTGCCTCATTGGACATTTGAGCTTTGTTCCTTAAAATAACTACAGAATTTTACCTCTGGAAGGTTCCACAGGGTCAGGGCTAACCGAATACGTAGCTGGTAAAGTCTCCATCCCTGGCATGTTTAACTGTCTATTTATACATTTTTGCTCTAAAAGCAAATGGTTCAGGTTGTCTGGGTGATTTTCATAAAATTGCCAATGCTTTTCATTTCTGATACAATGCTGGTTAAAGACTTAGGGAGCCTCTGAAATCTGTACCAGCTCCGAACTAACAGACGTTGGTAGTGAAGATCCAGAGACATCTCCCAGCGTCTACAAGCATGCTGTCAATTGGAGATGACTTAAGTGCTCCTGTAACTAATCTTACTCCTCTATGATGAATTGAATTAAGCATTTTAAGGCTGTTAGACTTTGTTGAGGTGTGCACTTCACACCCATAGGTTAATTTTGAATAGACCAACGCTTTGTACAGTCTGAACATCCGAGTTTGGTCAGCACCTCACGAAGTGTGGGACACAACTTTCAGCGTATTCATTACTTTCAAGCATTTTGTCTTGATATATTTCAGATATGAAATCCAGGTCAGCTTGCTATCAAAAATCAACCCAAGAAAGCTTGTTTCACCAACACATGGAATTCTCTGCCCATGTTTGAACAGATTTGGATCAGCATGGAACCCTCTTATACGGCAAGAGTGCATGGTTACCGTTTTACTAACTGGAAACCTAAAACCACTCATCTCAGTCCACTTAGTCCACTTTGCTATGTGATCTAGAAAGGCAGAGCTGAAGGCGGCGTTCAGCCACTGCCATCCACGGTAATTCCGTTTTAAGACCTCGGTACGAATAGACTTCCGTTTAGCATGCTTCGCAAATGCCGTGCAAGCTATTTTTTTCTCTCTCTCTCTCTCTCTCTCTCTCTCTCTCTCTCTCTCTCTCTCTCCATTGGGTCTAAATCCCCTTACCATCCATTTAGTCAATTACACTCAAATCCCCTTTTATTTATAATTCTGTTTTGATGTAATAATTACACTCAATATATATATTTTATTTATATATTCTGTTTGATGTAACATATATACATATATATATATATACATATATATATATATATATATATATATATATATATATATATATATATATACATCAACTTTCATATAAATACACTTATTTCATTATTGGTGGGTGCAACTGCAGATGCCTAGGTCAAACCAATCTGTGGTAGTGCGAGATAAAACCAGTAAATAAAAACAAAAGAAAAAAATTAAATACACCGAGTATAATCTGTACTATGACAAGCGTCGTAGATTCACACATGTAACAAGTATAATAATTACTGATTTTAGTTAAATTAATCCACTAAAACGTCTGCCAATATCAAATGATAGCATTATGCTGAATATAAACGTTGAGGAACAAGATATTCAAAAGCGTTTCCACACGTCAGTCCTTCTCAGCACCTTCTGCATCGTCTCCATCAGGTGGAAGATATCACATGAAGTCATCTCGGGATGGGCGGCATCGTCGAGGCCCTGGTGTGACCTTTGCGAACGGCTGCACTGACCCGAAGGTGCACGTTTATGAAGGCCTCCATGACTGGTTTAACAGCGACAAAGACTGCCAACTGCCAACGTCATCGGCCATTGCTAGATTTACTCACGGCGAAAAGAGACGGGGAAACGGAACCGTGATGGCCTGAAATTTAGCAAACAACTCGACTCCCCAACAACTTTCGACGATAGTAACTTGCCATGCGGGATTTTAAGTCGTCTCTCTCTCTCTCTCTCTCTCTCTCTCTCTCACACACACACACACACACAACGCTAATAATAGTGATAGAGCTACAAATTTCACAACAGTTTCATCTCTAAACCCGTCTTCTTGAGTAGCTTTGTCTTTATCTCATTTGTTTGATATTTCTCTTCAGTTAGAAATGCCTAAGGGAAGAATTTTATTTCCGAACACATAAGTGCTGTTGATACAATGCACCTGCGGGAATGATGCAGTATATGTAATTCCGGTTAGCAGCTGGATTTTTACGTGAATTGGTAATAACATGAATGCTATATGGCAAAAGAGATAAAACTACAGTTAGAATATGGTCCGTTGCCAAGACCAAGATCCGGAGTAATTATTTACACAGACGAACTTTTTTCACTGTTTGGTTCATATTTTAGAAGCGTTTTCAATTTTGTTCAACAATTGGAAGGGAGGTGCATATTGAGAGGTGCATATTGACATGTTAGTTTTGGAAAGAATGAGTGCTGTGTTGTATTTGGTCTCGTTACTAGTTCAGAATTTTTGAGGGACATGGTGGCCGTATGTCTCTCTATAAGGGTACATTCTCGTTGTCCTGTCAGCACTGATCTTCACCGTGAATGTTCAGATCCTATACTTTAACTTTCGTCGTCTACTTCTTGGTGTAATTTTTCAAAATTTTACGCACGCTAACTTTGTATTTTCTTTCATTTCATTAAGACCACAAATAATTCATGTACTGATAGACAGTTAAGCAATCAACACGAGTTTGTATGTACATATGTAACACATTTTCATGGATGAAATCAGTCAGATGCTTCTCGTTCCTTTAACGTGATGTAAGGGTTATGTGGGTGCTCAAAGTCGACTTTATGAGACTTGTCCAAGAGGACCCTGTGGAAGAGGTCGCCTCTCTCTATACTATCACATCGTGTAGATCTCCTTGCCTCTGAATGGCCTGGCTTCAGAAGCCGTTCAAAATTTCCTTCGTGAAATGTCCAGTAATCCAGATTATGTATTTCAGTCCACTACTAGCTCAGTTTGATTAGCTTCTCTTAACTCTTCAGATATCTACGTGGTCACATACGCTAAAAGTTACAAAATAGTTGTTATTTAGGATCATGTTTATGCACGAGACGCAGACGATATCCTGAAACGTCATCTATAATCAGGATTATCGTTGTATGTAACTTTGGTAAGTGTGACGCCAGATAATTTACCCTCGGTCCATTTTGACAGGATAAATAAAGACATTAGGCTATCCAACAATCGAATAGACTTTTAACAAAGCCTAATAGGAAGTCGTGGTGAATAGCCAAGGAAACTTAGTTTACTCACTCGTTGTGACCTCTACGTAATACCCGGCGCGTGAGCCGGATAGTGTTGTGAAATTAGGGTATAAATGCCAACACGACGCCAGTGAACTTCTTCTGGAGAAAGTGATGGTATAAAGTAATAATAAAAAAAAAGTTTTTAGAAGGGCTACACTAAACCCTATGGTCAAAGAGGCAATGGAATCGATATTAGTACAGAGTAAAGCGAGTGTGGTCAATTTGCCGAGAGTGCAAATCAGTGACAACAAAAGAAAAACACTGGACTGCAGCATCCTCCGGATATATCTACTGTATATTTTGTAATTAGAAAATTGGCCTTTCTCTAATTTCATCCTTAATAAACATTTGTTACACTGGAGTTAGAATACGGATGGTGTGTAAAAGTTTACTTAAAATTGTTTATTACCATAAAAATAATGGTAATTAATGTAGAAAATAAAAATGTAAGGACATATCCAGTTTTGATGTACAGGGTAATTATAACATTTTCGCAAATTTTCTCCGTTGATGTCACATATTCTAAGTCTCATAATTATGTAAACATATTAAAAATAACAAGGTCTTTAAATTATGTACACGTGCATTGTCAAATACCCACAACCAAAATAAAAATGTGTGCAACAGATTTAGAATGTTGGTTTACGAGCGGATTCGAATATTCTGTTCGCGAGTGAGATTAGGGTTTAAAGGGCGAAGAAGAAGAAATGGCGTGAGTGTTGGACCCGGCTCCGGACATCAGTCTCTTCCTAAATATCCTAGACTTTACAATGAGTCTAATGGGTCGATTGTATGGGAAGCTGCAGGTGCATGAGGACAGCAGCCGCATTCCAAAATGTTTGGTGAGAATCGAAAGGGGAACGCCTTGAAAAGACGAAAGAGGCGTAATATACATAAAATCTACTGGTCGCTTTTTACCAGATGCGTATGTAATTGTAATGATGACAATTCTCGTGGTCAAGCGGGTAAGCTCGTTCTGCTACTCCAGATGCCGGTTCGAATCTGCTAACGTCAGGTTGCTTCATATTCTTTCCATTTGGATCTCAGGCTCTGAAGTGTGAAGAAATCGAAAAGCTAAGAGGTATTATGGTTATTATAATTATATATATATATACATATATATATATATATATATATATATATATATATATATATATATATATATAATTATATATCTATATATATATATATATTTGAATGTCTTTTCCTGTAATACTACAGTGTAATATGAAAATAAGAAGGCCCAACGTTTAAATAGTGTTTTATGGGCCTTCTTATTTTTCATATATATATTTATATATATATATATATATATATATATATATATATATATATATATATATATATATATATATACACACGTGTGTGTTTTGTAAATGTTTGTGTATATAAATCACAAGAACATGGGACGTTTAAAAACATAATAACACAAGTAACAACGAAACAGAGGATAGGGTCCCAATTGGTATCGCCTGTTTAGGCATTTTCAAAAAGAATGGCACGTAGTAAAGAGACGTGCAATATATGTGCATGAAAACACAATACATAATGCACAAAATGTTCAGAATTCGATGAAGTCATAGAAGCCACAGGTGAAGGTTTTCTGACAGAGATCAAGCTATGCAATAATTTTGTAATTCGAGGACACCTGCCAGGATTGTTTCTTAACTGAAATTACAGCCGCACGGTTTTGTTGTCATTTGGACCTGGCTTAACTGCACTCCGTAAAGTTTGCTTATTTATAACGTTTCTTTTTGAAATAAATGGATCATATTTATTGTTGTTAAAGCTGGCTCTTAAAACCCTAAACTCAGTTATATTTCCTTCTAATATATTTACAGAACAGACCAATATTTTAGCGTCCGTCCACTGAAGAACTTGGTCATTATCTCTAACATGAGCAAAAACTGAACTTTCACCGCCAGCATCCCGTAGGGGGTCAGTGCCGTCAGTGCACCTCATGCAGTGCACTCTAGGCATTACTTAAGATTCTTTGCAGCGTCCCTTCGGCCCCTAGCTTGCAACCCCTTTCATTCCTTTTACTGTACCACTGTTCATATTCTCTCTCTCCATCTTACTTTCCACCCTCTCCTAACAATTGTTTCATAGTGCAACTGTGAAATTTACATCCTGTTACACTATTCAAACCTTTCTACCCCAATTTCCCTTTCAGCGTTGAATGACCTCATACGTCCCAGCGCTTGGCCTTGAGACAAAATTCTATATTTCATTCCATTTCATCCACCGCCAGCATAACTTGCACCTTGTTTCATTGCCCCCGTTTATGACATCTTACACAATCTATTTGTTTCTCTAGTGACTTGCCTGTTTGACCAACTTAGAATTTGTCACTTGAATTATATGAAAATGAAAATGAACATCCTTGACCACTGTCAAGAGATTGTTTAAGTGCTCTTTCATTTTTATCATTTGCTTAGAAACTTGCGCTGTAGCCTTGAAACTATAGAGCTACAGATATATATATATATATATATATATATATATATATATATATATATATATATATATATATATATATATATATATATATATTACATTCCTACCTGGCCTTCTTACTGTATTCCTTGTTCAGGGTCCCATCTAGGGTCTAGCTCTTGAACAGGGAGGTTTGCTTATACACCCTGAAAAATCTGACTTCAATTGCTGGGTCAGGCAGGAAACTTAATAGAAAAAAAATAGTTGGGCTGAGGGCCATACTCCAACAAGGGGCTTGCAGATAAACACTTAGGTTTACTTTAAATGGAATATATTTACAATTAAACACATCAATCAGAAGACTGGGGAATGATAGGCAGATCCAACAGGGGCTGCCATGAGGTTAGTTATGCTATCACTGTCAAAAAATTGAATAGTCTATGATTAATCCTCTTGAAAGGGATACTGAAGAATTGATTCCAGTGGCCTTCTCACTGCAAGAAGCACAAGACAAGTAGATGTCTCCACAGCCGATGTACCGTCTGCAATTTGATAATGCCAGCAGTTACACAAGGATAATTGAACGCTCTCGGACAAATAGAGGGTTGCACAGAGGGTGCCAAGATAACTCGATTCTGGTACGATATACTTGCATTAAAATTCACACTGAGCTAAGTGAGTCAGGTCTTTGTGATAACTCACACTTCAGAAAAGAAAATGAGAGTGCAGTTGGAGATTAAAGATACGTGACTGTTGAAAAAACCTCTAGTCAGGACGTTACCTTATAACTGAGCGATGGAGGGGCCTCGTCGAATTTCACCAGTTCTGGAGGAATGAGTTTAATTGGAAAATGCACAGGTAATGTGACTGGGTGGTCGAAAGGTGACCACGTGGAGGGGTCAGCTCAATAAGGAGTATACAAAAGGTAATGTGTCGGTCTGCTGACGGGGTGTTCGGAGAGCGACAGCCGCTGTTCCTCGCTTTATATGACCTCAGTGGCTTATTATCCTGCTCCTCCCAGAGGTCACTGTCATCGCAAGATGGTGGTCATGTCACCTCGTTTTCTATGTTGGGATCTTTCCCAAATCCTGGTGACTTCTGGCAACTCATGTTTGCTAGTCTTTATGGGGAACTCAACCTTTCTGGAGGATTTTCGGCAGGATTCATCTCCATTCGCCTTTTATCTGAAAAGAGGTTATTCAAGCAGTCACCAGGTCTTTAGAAAAGATAAACAGATGCACCAAAAAGGGGAGCATGGAGAGAAATTTACGTAGGGGCTGAGTTTCTCACGCCCTTCTCAGCTAAATATCAGTGCTAAATTACGTTATTTTGTGGGGGCAAGGCAGTTTGGAGGTTTGGGTTTGCTTCAGAAGTGGTTTCCCTCTTAACAATATACGTATTTATATATATATATATATATATATATATATATATATATATATATATATATATACATATATATATATATATATATATATATATATATATATATATATATATATATATATATATATATATTTGCCTTTGTGTGTGTGCTTGTGTATGTGCAGTGCTTACTTCTTTACGGTTCCTAGATTTCTTTTAAAATTCTTTTTACTTATCTTTTTAATTTTTTTTTTTTGCTTAACCATACATTTTCGTGTCATTACTTAATGCTATTCTCTCTTTGTGTCGGTCTGTTTGTCTGTTTCTAAACCCCCTATTATTCTCCTTGGATTTTAATACACTTTTATCTATTTATTAATTTATTTTTCTTTTTAATAAGTGGGATCTCCTCTTTATGTATTTCCCTTTACCTCCTCTTACTTTTCCTAATGAACACCATTTTCATTGGAAGCTTGAATTTCAAGTCAAGAGCTCCTTTGATTTCATCTTCTGTATAATAATAATAATAATAATAATAATAATAATGATAATAATAATAATAATAATAATAATGATAATAATAATAATAATAATAATAACATCGTCAAATGAAGGCTGGTCATTTGTCCTAATCTTATGACCATTCCAGGAACATACCTTACCAAAATAGCCATCAGCATTTCATTTAACTTCTTGAGATCTGGATCTGATATAGCATCTGAAGTATTAAGTGCCTCACAATCTTCAATAATGCAATCCCAGTTGGCTGTAGATTTCAACCAGAACGTTTTTCCATTGGTGGCATTAGAAATATACTGATTGACAGGTATGTAATCTCAATCTATTACCAGAAATATGCATGGGTTCCCCAGTTAGCTGAACGAAATTGGAGGATACACAGAATTCAAGAGCAGACAGGTCATGTAGATCCGTGAATTTTAATTAAACCACTAACTGTGCTCTGCATTGCAGTCTTCACAAATAACGATTGAAGCTTTTGAATCCTGTGACTGAGCCATACTAATCCTCTCCAAGAGACAGCCATATATAGAATTGTTAATATTTGGATTGTGATAAACAGCAAATACCTAAATATTATTGAACTTAAGAAATTGAAATAAATAACTTCATGGCAACTGCACTCCAGATGTTACAACAATATATAAAATCAGAAGTATCAAACCCTGGGATTAAAAATTCAACTACTGATTTGTTACTACTACCCTAATACTTTCTCGTTGCATTTTAATACATTTCTATCTATTTATTAATTTATTTTTTTCTTTTTTAATAAGTAGGATCTCTTCTTTATGTATTTCCCTTCACCTCCACTGACTTCTTCCTAATGAACACCATTTTCTTTGGCAGCTTGAATTTCAAGTCAATGGCCCCTGTGGGCTCGTTCCATGTGAATGGGTTTCATCTTCTGAATAATAATAATAATTATCTCGAATAAAAACGCAAATCATAGTTAAGGGCACAACTCTGGAGCTCAAGAAAATTTGACCTTAGGCCTAGAATATTCTGAATAAAGTACTCAGCAGGTTGTCTTACGATAATGAGTAGCATTAAGATTAATAGCATAAAATTAGAGGCAAATCTAATAAATAAATTCATAACATTAACATGGTAAAATCAGTAGACTAAACAACAAAATCAACAACAACAACATTTACATTATTTACAGTAGTTTCATATTAGGGATGAATAAAGATGACCATATGTCAATAAAAAAGCACCGTAAGCAACTGGTGGACAAGCTGGAGCTGGTACACCTTCTAAGGCAAAAAAGGAAAAAAATAGGACCTTCCAAGTTTACCATAACGGCTGGAAGAAGTCAATCAGGACGGATTTCGAAATTATAGAAAGCTCAGAAGGAAAAGATTAAGTAAAGAGTTGCCCGCCAAGGCTAAAGAGTCTCTTCTACCTGTATATACATACATATGTATATATATATATATATATATATATATATATATATATATATATATATATATATGTATATATATATAATTTGATGCCTCTTGAGCTAAAAAAAATAAAAAAGCCTAGCCATCTTTCATAGGCTAAGGAATATAATCCTGGCATATTGATCATAATTTTTCCTTAACAATTATTACTTACTCTTGCATCTGCCATGGTTGAATATCACGTACCGAGATTTGTGCCACGAGGCACTCATGATGCTAGTGCCATATCTTGCACAATGTCACCGCGCACAACTATCCTGGCATCACCTAACATAAGTTCTCGAGTACTTCGTTGCAATGACTCATTAAGGAAAACTAACTGCATGACTTGGAATTCACGAAGCTAACTTTATCATTACGTGCATGACTAATTTTAGATATTACTTTAGAGATAATGCTTTAACTCTATTTTACGTTATTACTCTGATTCATGATATAATAAGTCACTGAATACTTTTAGTTTGAACTTGATATAATATTGCCGTAAAGTATCAACAAGATAAATTTAATTTAATGAATTAATTTCCAGCTGCTCTGTACTCTGCATGTTATAAGTGATGACGTATAATTTGCAACTGATTGACTCGCAGAGTTACTAATTTTAAGACGTTAGTGATATTAAAAGAGGAGGTAAAGAGAGATAATAGCTTATCCAGTCGAGCTGACTTATTCGTAGACATTCCCACCCGATTCAGGTGCGGAATGTCAACAATTGAGGAGGTGTAATGAGGGAGACCTCTTCTAAGCCACCTCCCCCTCTAAGTTTTGCAATAACATACAGTATAGCCCTCATAAGCTTGATTTGCTTTTATTTTTTGGAGACAAGTACAGTAACGTTAATAACACCGCTGACTAACAAGGGCAGGTGCGGGAAAATATTGCCCCTTCCTAAAGAAATCGTTCATTCCTCCCCCCTTGATAATCTTTTAATCCTCTTCTTTAACCTAGTGACTGCTCGAGACCTTCCCGGTAATCACTTCTGGAGACCAAATCCTTGCTGGAGGTGCAGACGAGCTGGTGAAGGAGATTAATCCAAAAAAAGAATGTGGCTTGGCCCTTAGCAACTGGTCACCACGTGGCCAGTGGCCTGCCACATGGTCCGGGACACATAGGAAACGGACTGCCAAGCTAATAGACAGCACCATCTGGAAGGAAGAGAAAAATAATCCATCGAAATCCTAAAAGGCAACTCATGAGTGGTACTTCCTCAGAAACACCCAGCAGCAGAATCCATACACTTGCCCCTTCCACTACACTCCCTTAGGCCCTGTCCACACTAGCGGGCACTGCCCGACGGGCAAACACTGTTCCCGTAACCGTTCCACTATACTGACTGACCGAGTATGGAGCCAGAACGATGCGATTGTCTGGTAACACTGCTTCAAGAGCCAGAGAAAATATAAACAGCTGGAAGTGCCCGACGGGCATGCCCGCTAGTGTGGACAGGGCCTTAGAGCCTTGACCCCGGCTGTTTGGAGCCTCAGTCTTTTTACAATGCAAGCCCCTTAAATTCTTGCCCTCCATGCTGGCGCTGAAGACGAGGACCCCCTGTCTCCGACGGAAAAGTAATGTACCAGAAATGAGGTTTTGAATCAGTCGCGAATCTTTCATTTCTTCTATTGAAATTTATTTCATTTCCTAAGTGCAATTTTCCACAGAGACCTGACTTATTTAGTGCAGTGATTAAATGTCCAAATTCACAAGTGTTTTATCAATGCTTAGAATCGAGTTGCCTTTACACCTTCCGTGCATCCCTCTGTTCTCCTTTATTGTGCTACCTAGTCTTTTGTAAGTAACCGAATGCGTTCTCGATTGCAGACAGAGTTGTTAGCTGTGGAATCAACTGTTCACCTTGTGCTTGTGCCGTGGTCCTAACCACTGCCCCTCACCCCACAGTGTCCATCAAAGAGGATTTTTCCCCAGTTCTGTCATTGTTTAATTTGTTGTAAATTTAGTTGTTTGACAGGAATCTGTTTTACCTGTCTGTTTCGAATTTCCCCATTCTTCTGATTTAGTTGTCAATTGTAAATATGAGTGATTTTAAGTGACTCTGCATGTTTATCTCAAACTTTCCCTGTTGAAGTAAGGCTTCAGTTCAGACTTCATGTTTTGTTTTACCTGAATCAGCTCCTTCAGTCAGATTTGAGAGTTTCCATGGTAAGTTCCACAACCCTCAGTGTAAAACTTTAATTATATATATATATATATATATATATATATATATATATATATATATATATATATATATATATATATATATATATATGAAAGCAAGTGGCGCCAGAGAGCAGATGTGCTTCTTAAGTACTGTCATATTCTGAAAAGTACAAAGCTATTTTTTCCTTGTGGCAGTTGTCGTGTTGTACATACAATATCATTAGTAAGTATCAGTGTCAATAAATCTATATTATATCTAGCAAAAAGTGGAGAATTATTTTGTAATTGTAAACTGAATAGACGACAAGATAAAGAGCAGAAAGGATGTGAATAATATGAGTGATATCGTAAGAAATTTATTTCTCTTTAGCATCAGTACTGATAATGTCAGAAGCCAAAGTGGCTCTGTCCTAATTGTTTTGATGGAGCGCAATTAACAGTAAATAGTTGCTGAGAGTTGGAGAATGGAACCACTGTACTGAGAAGGAAATGAAGCTGCTAGAGGACGAAAACGCTGAGATAAATAAATGGCAGGATTGCTGAAATTAAAAATATTTTTGGAAAAATGCAACTGGTGACTAGGCAAATTTGCTCTGAGAAATTGACCGTAAAGTTGATAATGTTGCCAAGAAAATTGAATCATTAGTGGTTGATTCCAAAATGATAGTTTCATGGAAAGGCTAGATTATTGGAAGAGCTACGGGAAAGATGACTGCTCTAACAAAGATAAAATTCAGGAAAAGAATGTATAAATTATTAATAAGGTCCGCGCCGGCTTCAGGTTGTATCACTGACAAGAAAAGCAAGGTTGCTATACCCTTCGCAATATACCTGTTGTTGATGTGAAGTCTGCTTCCAATATCAATGTTGTTGCTAATTTTGCTGTGGAGGCAGCCGGGATGATGCAACGACCGGATACATAACAAGGGAAGGCGCTGAAGCCAGAAAAGAGCGGGAAATTAAAAACAGAAAATGATGATTTGTAATGTCAATAAAGAGTAGAACGAAGTGGCTGGTGCGTTAATTAAGAGATATTATCACCTACAGCCATTTCTGATGTACTGATATGTTAATTAAGAAACATGTTGCAAGTGGCATTGCCCACATCATTCTGAAATGTGATCCTGATATTCAAAGGATGTAGAAGTATGTGATGTATGCATAAATATAGCTCGTGATTGGAAGCAACCAAGTGGCTTTATAAAGTGGTGTTATTAAAACGCTGACTTAAAGATAAAGTATAGAATTTATTCACTGTACTCTTCACGATGTGTCCTCACCTTGTACTGGATGTAATGTGACAGAGGCTTTGTTTACACGCTTTTTGTTCTCTCTCTTTTGGAACGGCTTCCCGCGATCAGCTGCCGCTGGAATAAATCTCTTCAAATGAAAATCTGGGTTTCTTTATTCCATATGAGGCGACGAAATGGGATGTGTGGGGGGACTGTCCTCTGTCGGTATGCTCTCTCTGCTGTCTATCTACTGTCTAATACCTTGGTCATATATACGTAAGGTGCTTTCATCGCTCACTCGAACATTCGAGCCTACTCTGCGCGTTACTACTCCACAGACGTTACTATTTTATGACTATAGTGCTCGGGCAGTCTGGAAGTATTTAAAAAAAATTGAAATTGTACATTCATAAAACTTCACTAATATCTACCAACAAATATTTCTGAAAAATAAACTTATGTACTAAATTTACATATACTTAGTTAACGAATGTAGAACGAAAGAGAAAATTACCGTGTCTTTACATGTTTTGTTTGGCACTGGTACAGAAAATGGTGCTAGTGGCAACTATACGAAGGAAAATCATAACCTCATAATTTATGCTTTGACAAAAGGCTGTTCATGTTAATGGCAATAGTTACATTACAATGAGTATGCAGCACTTATGTAACATGCTTTCATTGTCAGAGATATGGTTATATTGAGAAGGAATGTGGGTTTGTGATGATATTGTTGGTAACCTTGTACTTTGGGTTTTGTCAAATGAATCAGCTGTATGAGACTGTAACGCAAGATACCTTAACAAAGAGGTAAATTATATCGTGGACACAGATGTTAATGTAATACTTAACAACTTTATCCTTGAATGTGGCAGCTGGAAATAGATGTGATGAATGAGGAGTCTTCTAATATTAATATTCTGTGTATTTATGGTAACATGTGTTCACTGCTGCATGTGTTGTTGATAACCAGGTGAAAAAAGTGTGTATAATATTTGCCAATTGATACTTTTATTTAGAAGCAGAACTCCTTGGCGTCAAGCATTGTGATCAATTTTGCCAGCAATAGGCAGTGCGAGGAAATGAATGTCGTTCCGCGATGCCTTCACCAGGGACCAGACCTGATAAAGAAAGCTGCTAAAATAGGGAATAGTGGGTGTCTGCTTGTCACCGTCAATACATATGGTGTGCTCAAATATCTGAAAGTATAAGTCTTCATGACCAAAGATGCAAATAAGAGATAAAAGCAAGAAAACTGATGGTTAAAGAAACAGATGCACGTAGGAAAAAATACCGAGTAAGAGTTGCAGTTATTGTCAGATTAAAAACTAGCGTCGCCATGCGATAATCAGAGGCCGATGCACCGTGAAGAAGAATATCAGAAGACACTGGAAGCTGTTGCTTGAAGAAATTTTAGACAACCGAATGGACCGGTCCCTTTACAGAGTTGTCCTTGAGCTCGGCTTCTAGAGACTAAAGTTGGTTCCTCAGCTAAGGAGAGGACGCAGGTTTGTTTCAAGACGGAAAAGCGAGGAAATGCATTGCGAGAGAAGAAGAAAGAAAGGGGAGACCCTCTTGCTACTTTTTATCTTTTGTGTTCTCTAATGGCCTGTGCAATCGCTAAGAGCTACAACAAAGAGATTATCCGTCTGTGATCGCATCAAGAACTTTGGACAAACTGATTTCATTTACAGTTCACTCTCTCACTCACTTTGGTGTTTAGCCATAGTAGTGATCCTTGGCTGCCTGACCCAGATCCTTAAATTTTGTTAAAAGTTTCATTAGTTTTTATATAAACAAAGTAGGGATACTGACATTATTTTACATCTTGTTTATTTTCATCAGCTTTGTTTTAATGAGATTTCATCCATTTTCTTTTGTCGTCTTCTCCCGAAAAAGGTCACCGCACACCCGATGGGTCTACTAGAATATAGAATCACCATCATACCTCTTCAGGGACCTCCGCCATTATCACGGTTTATTCAGCTGGACCTTCTCAAACATACTCGACTCCGATTTCCCTACCGTCTACTCTCTCTCTCTAATCTCTCTCTCTCTCTCTCTCTCTCTCTCTCTCTCTCTCTCTCTCTCTCTCCCCCCATGATCAAAATTAACTCCTCCACTAGCGGATCCCGGGAGAGGGGCACCTTAGCATGTCTTACCTGCCAAACTGTAAAACCAACACCCACAAGTAACTCCTCAATCCAGTATGTGCAGAAGCGTCCATATCCACCAAAGAAAATAATAAATCATATCTATATTTTGGTCCACTTTCTCCGGATTCTGTGGAAGCTGAAAGGTCACAGTGCCGCTACCCTTCCCTATCCCCATCCATCCTCCCCAGACGCCATTGATGGAAAATGCGTTATGGGGTAACGCATCCTCTAAAATAATAAAGTTCCTAACTCTGTTATATGCCAGCGAGTCCTGTGAAGAAGCAGAAGACACGAGTGAGAGAGGAGAGGCTGCGTGGTAAGGCTCGGCGACTGTTTTTATTTATTTGTTATTTTATTTTGTACTTTATCTAGTGTTCTTGGCACGACTCACAATTTAATTGGCTTTTCATCAGATCTGTGTACATTTACACAATTTCTATTGCAACAGTCATCAGTGACGCCAGGTGCACTTTATGCAAAATCTCTTATGTTCAAAACGACTTTCGGTGAAGGAGAAATTGCCTTGGGATCACCTGAGAACAAAGGCTCTAATGACAGTTTCCAATGCTCATGGCAGGCTGCCATTATTATTATTTTTTTCTTTCAACTTCCCCTGTTTTTCAGCTATCCCCGATAACTGACACTGTTTCGAACATCAGGCTTCTCAGAGGAGCCATTATCACAATTTTATTAAAGGAGAAAGGCACTGAAGGCTGTGGAGATATAGGATTATACCAGGTCACTGGGGAAAGGAGATGGGGCAGTTAGTTAAATGACGTGATTGATTAAAACGAAGGTAGAATAAGTTGCTGTTTACATACAGAAGAAAGACATCTACATCTGCAGGAGATAAAGAATTAGGAATGGTGAACGAAAAAGATAAATAGCATAATAGAACACGTGTGAAAATAATATGTACAAAATAGCTAGGTTGTAAAAGGCAGTGTTAATTCGTCAGAAGGTCTGTCGTGTCTGCAACACCTCGTTTTCGAAGAGAGAGAGAGAGAGAGAGAGAGAGAGAGAGAGAGAGAGAGAGAGAGAGAGAGAGAGAGAGAGAGAGAGAGAGAGAGGTCTTGCTTGGAAGGACTGAAGTAGTGGAGCCACCCAAGGAAAGACTTCGGAGATATATATTACATTATTACTGTTCCAAAGAAACAAAAATATTCATAGGGAGCAATACAAAAAAAAAGGTTATCAATTGTTGAGCAAATTTTCGCGGGGTAGAATGAGAATTGTAAAAGAAACAATGAAGCATCGTGAATGCTAATAGAAATCAGTGTTGATCAAATCAACAAAATACTAAAAACCAACATTCTTGCACAATGACTGTAAAAAGAAAAGGCGAGTATATTCCAAAGAAGGGACTGGGTCTCCATGCGTCTGTCTTCTTTCAGCCTGAATTCTCAAGAGTTAGACCAGAAATGACACCGTCACTTTTTGTTTTCAGATTTGACGTCATGTACCGGAGTCGGGACTCGGGATCCTCTTCAGTAGCCAATTACCAGAACACGGCGGCCGGAAAGACGAAACTGAACGCTTGGTTCGTCACTAGCTGTAAAGCTGTCAGTAGGAGGCATCAGTAGGTACGTACAAAGGCCCACCCGATCTCACAAAGGGCTTTATTTGGTATTTTATCAGCTTTTGTTTGCTTTGAATATCTTTTGGATATTTTGCACCAGTTATTCAGTTCTGACAACAAAACAGCATTCTTGCATGTTCACGTTCGTGTTTCTGTTTCAGTCCGGTCTTTGACATTCAAACTGAAGTCACGCCAGTTTGTACTCGTGACTGAGACACCATTTAATAATATGTACAAAATAGCTAGGTTGTAAAAGGCAGTGTTAATTCGTCAGACGACTTCAATTTTGCCAGCAATATTTGTTATTGCAGAATTTTGCAGGAAAGTGCTAAAATATGACTGCTAAATACAAAAAAAAATCAGAAAGATTGTGACCGTTAAAATTATCTAAAATGGGTTCATTCCTTCGGTTTTTACTTAGTAAATACAATGTTGACTTCTTCCCGGACATGCACTGAACTCTCATGGCTAATAAAACTTTTAAACTCCAATATTAATTGCCTGCGTCAAAGGAGTTTGTGTTTTGTTCAGTTCAGTCTGTTTGCCAATGTGTTAGCAAAGTTCTGCAGAATGTTACGTCTGGATTTTTGCAAAAACAAGCCAAAGGTGGACCTCCGCCTATCTTCAAGTAATTAGATTTTGGGAGAGATATGAATGTGCTTTTGGGCAAAAGGGCCTTTTGTAGGTTGGATAGTGCGAGATGGTGACTGCGATCAAGAACTGTGTGGGTACTCAAAAACGGACCAGATATCCATCTACAACGATTGTATCCCAAATAGGTTGGTATGTACCCCTTAAATTGCCATTGTTCAACATTGGTATAGGTTTGTGGTCTCTGGGCGCTCTTGTTTTCCATGCATTCGTAAATTAAGAATCAGTCATTTCTACAGTATTTACTGAGATCCATCACCATTACCGCTATTTGTCTGCGGAGACTCGTTTCAAGTTTCATATGGCTCATCTAGCTTGCCCTATTTATTTATAAGTTACAATTTACATTTCCCTTGCAGAACTTGCTCTTCCATGTCATAGCTGGCTCTGAATAGCTACAGATATTTTTTCTTAATAATGATAATTATTCAGAACATGAACCCTGTTCGTATGGAACAAGCCCACAAGGGTCAAAATTGACTTGTAATTCAGGCTTCCAAAGAATATAGTGTTCATTTGAAACAAATAACAAAGGGCAATAGGAGATACAAAAAGAGGAAATCAGCTATTAGAAAAGAAAAAATAAATTAACAAATTAAAAAACATAAAAGTGTAAGAAAATTACTGACATACAAGGAGAATCATTTTAGAGCAGTAACGCATTGCATCTTTGCTTGAACTTTTGAAGTTCCAATTGCACAACATCAGGGAGACTGTTCCACAGTCCAGCAGTGTGAGGAATAAAGGACCTCTGAAACTGACTTTGACAGCGAGGAACATTTAGTGAATATTGTTATGTACCCCTTTTCTGGGGGGGCATTCAGATTCTTTTTTTTTTAAAGGAAAAACAGTATGGGGGCTGGAGTGATCTGATGAACTGCAACAACCAAAAGGGGAAGGAGCCAAAGAAAATACTTCAGTGCCTTAAACTTAATTTATTTACATTATATGTTACATTATATACAATGAGTTCAGGTTCTTGGAAAGCACAGCGAATCAGATGAATGATCATAAAGCAGTAATTTAGAAAATACAGAAAAAAACCAACAGCAGCGTAATTAAATAATTCAGTGACAAAATGAATCGTAACCCGAGCTACACCTGCTCTCATAACAATCATAATAAACCAGAGCTACATATTGCTTAATAACAATAATAATAATAATGTGACATAATCCACACGAGCCTTTTGCTCAACCAACAGTAATAAAGATAAAGACACCAAAAGAGCCATTTGCTCAACCAGCAGCAATAGTAAAAAAACACTGTACATGACAACGAAATTGCAATAACGATAAAACATAAATAAATGGAGTTTTACAATGAGAGCCACCATCAAACAGAAAACCTCGAGGACGACCATCGAACGCCGCTGAACTATCGCCAATCCACCACCGAACGATGACCACAGCGTCGACACCACAGCTAAACCGCTCTCCTGAAGAAATCCTCTTCAATATCGGTGACCATGCTCCGGTCACGACCTCCTCCTCGAGAACTTAAATTGACGTGCTCCCTTGGTAACGAATACCTGCCGTATGCAGTCCATCAATGAGGTGACACTCCAAAACTCGTTGCCGTCATCAACACCCTGATGATCCTTCAAAAGCTGCTGCTGCCATCACCATCAAAAAGGTGATCCTCAGAAACTGCTGCTGCTGTGTTCTCGACAGATCATTGTCAAGAACTTGCTGATCTGCTTTCCAAGACCTGACTAACACTGCTCTTCTCAATGAGGCCGACGTTACCTCACCAACCTGATGAAAACAAGCAGAAAGAAGGAGAAACAGGCAAACAACCCTGAGATGGTTGTCTTAACAAAATAACTACCAAACATGACAATATTGATACTGCTGTTCAGAAAATCTGGTCGCGCTCAGCCGCAAAAGAGGCTCAGGGATCAGTTGTGAATGTGAAAGAGCTCTGTTGAAAAACAACTTCTGAAACATTGACAAACAAAAGACCATCTGTCGAGGATCCAAGTCATAACTGCTAATGTTAGGAAACAGAAACTGCCACCACAAACCACTCTGTCTAAAAGAGACAAATCTCTCGTCAGAAGCAGACATCCACAATTGGGACTAAGGGCAGCTTCATTTCTCAAAACTGGAGAATTTACTACACCCTCAAGTGTTGCATCCTCGGCATATGTATTTAAATTCCACACATTTTTAAATCTAGGGGGGAACTTATTGAAAAGTGGGTGCTATGTATTCAGAAATCCTTTTTCCAATGTTTTAGTTAGACCTTGTCTCCATCAATGTATACATACCCATTTCCCCACCTTATTTATGCTTTCCTTGATGTATTTGTGTGAGAGGTCTTGTGCATATTTTGTTATTTTTTGTTCTTTGTCGCAATGTGCACTAAACTACATACTTCATGTCCATTTTGCTTAAATAGCTAGCCAGTGAGGCTGTTTTCTTGGTGAAACCCCGCAGCTTTCTTAGTTATAAGGCTGGTAGAGACAGTTGCAATAGTGTACAAGCATTTCCAACTTATCCAAATTAAGGTATTCCTTTATGGATGCTATAATTCCTAGATGATAGTGTCAGATTTTCGCTTCATTTGATAATCTTTATTCTTGAATGTCGGTTTTACACTGGCCATTTTCCAACTGTCTGGGCAGCAAAGCTGTGATAGGCTCTATCATTTTATTGCAAAACGTGACACCTTGAAGATTCATCTTTTCAATATCTGTAGTGGGAAGTGGGTCAACGCACAGTGATTTGGTCTCTCCAGTATCTTTTGTTTATTTCATGGTTCTTTCATGGTTTCTTTCCTGAAGCAACCCGAGAGGAAGAAAGACAATTTTCCAAAGTTCTTCCAAATAATTTCCGACCCTAACCCAAAAATGTGTCTTTACTTTTTCACATTTCATGGGCTAATTCCCTCTGCGTTATAGTCTTTTCTTATTTTTAACATAAATATATATATAAACAAAATAGATTTTTGTTTGTCCTACTTAACTTTCATTCCAGAATGAAAGAGCCAGATGGAATATAATTTTCTGTATGAGAAACACCCTCTTTTGAAATTTTTTTTAATAATTATACACAGAAATAACTAGATTGGATATAACTATCAAGAGAAATAGAGCCCGAATATGAACATTCTTTAAGAAATCAATTAAAGTTCAATTTAAGTACAGTAATTGTTTAGAGATATAAGAACGCGGCACAAGAACTGAATCAAGGTCACGATATGACGGATGAAATTTTCATAATAAAAATGATAGCCCTCAGCCACCCAAGCAACTATCAGGTTGGGACACTCACTGAATGGGGGAAAACTATTTGACTCTTTCTTAAATAGATACACAAGAATATTACCATCAAAATAAATAGCAGCTACACCATTCTAAAACTAATCCATTTGTTCTTTGAAGGTTCGTCAAAGAACTACAAAAATTCATGCCGGCGGACGTTTACGGCCCTTGTGGACCACTGAAGTGTGACTGTGGGGGTGAATGCTCCCTCAAACAACCAGATTATTATTATGAGATGCTGGAAAGAGATTACAAGTTTTATCTGGCCTTTGAAAACTCTCTTTGGAAAGACTACGTCACCGAGAAATTATTCAACACATTAAGGTAATGATCTCTTTTGCTTGCTTGTTGAAATGAATCCTGTTTCTTTTATCTTCAGCTGTTCGTGGTATTGGGAACTGAATGTTTTAAAAATAAGAGGTCTGAGGATTTTTTTCATATATTCAAGTTTCTGTATTAACAGCCATCACAAACACACTTTCAGCAAAAATACTGGTAATTTTTTAAAAAGTGTTCATTTTGCACAGAGAGGGCATCATATACTTCACCCATGATTCTCTGAATCGAGGATGAAAATTCTCGGCAGAGTATCAGTAGATTTAATAAACTTCTATTTTTGTCAAATAAATCACCAGTTTGTATGTATCTTGTTCCTAAATCCTTCATATTTTTTTTTTTTATTTCTTATACGATTTCTAAATCTCTTCATTCTACTCTCATCTGTTCAGTCCTGTGGCATTCTCCAGTTCCCACTTTCCTCAATCCGTATACATCTGATACCAGCCCCAGCATTCTCCGGTTCAATAACATCTCATTTTCAGCACTTTGCTTTTAATCTTTCCAGTACTCAACAGGTCTTGCTCTCCTCGCTTCCAATACATTCCATTTAATCCTGCCAATATTCAGGAGGTCTTGCTCTTCTTCCGACACATTCCTTTTAATCTTTCTACAGTCCAGTTAATCGTTCCAGTCTTCAGCAGGTCTTGCTCTACATTCCATTTAATTCTTACAATATTCGGCAGATCTTAATTCGTCAACATCCAGCACATTCCTTTTAATTCTTCTATCATTCAACAGGTCTTGTCTCTTCACTTCCATTATATTCCAATTAATCCTTCCAGTCTTCAGCAGCTCTTACCTTTATCACTTCCAACATATTCCACTTAGTCCTTCCAGTATTCAGCAGGTTTTGCATTTTCCGATTCCAGCGCACTATACCTCGTTCTTGTTAGACTTGTGTGTTTGGGCTCCTAAGGGTTTGCGTAAGGTTAGTAACTGTGAGTGCTCCTGCATGGTTGTGGTGAGAATGATTGGGTAAGAGTAACTGTTTGGACATTCGTATGCTGCGGTGGCGTTGCATTAGTTGTGATTGAATTTCAGTGGTTTCTTCGGGGTTGAGGGCAGTTGTGTGGCCCACCTATTTTGCGTTGCTGGTACGGAGATTGCAAGTTCGTTAGTGTGTTTTTTGGAGGAGGTTTTGTGGGTTTGTTATGTAAGGGTGATGATTGAGATGGTTTTATTTTTGTAATGAATTGAGAAAACTTGGTACGTGACTCGTTTATCCTTGCATTGGGGGCTAAGTCACTTTCGTAGATCGTGCAGTCTATCGGCAGAACGAAAATACAGTAACGTCTGTCGAGGAAATTCCCGACATTACATTTGCAAGCTTTTATCTACGAACTATGAGAACTAATCTTATATTAATTATATTCTTTTAGTACCAAAAGGCGTTTTTTGTATTTCGTTTTTTTAATTATTATTATTTTAGGTTTGCGCATATGTTTGCTACTTTAATCCTACTTACGACATTTTGGTATTCTGTCTGCACAGCAACGTTCGGCTTGGTAGGTACCATTAGCGAGTTTTAGTGGCCAGCAATGACCACGGAGTAAATGTGGTGTAAAGGTTTTTGTAAAATCACCGCTCAATGCGTTCTCTGTGGAGAACATCCCATTTTCTGCAATGCCTTTCCGCGACCCAAGGTCAAGCGGAATATATATTTATCATCACAATTATAAACTATGTATATGTTGTCTTTCCAAGCAATCTCTTATTATGTACAAGTAACAAATTATTTATTTCATATGTCAGACATTGTTTATCACTATTTTCTTTGTATGAACCTGTTCTGTTTTTTAAGGAACTAGTTTGACCTCAGGTCACCTGTAAATCTTTGTACCAGCGGTCTCTGCACACTACACAGACATCCGCATCCTGCTTTATAAGCAGCTATTTTTTATCAGTAAATCAGCAGTACTTGTCTTCCTGCTCATTATTTCGCACCTATCTCGCAGTGGTGACCCCCGGAGTGGTTCTCGGAAGCCATTAACAGACCCAAACGGCGACAAAGTCTTGGCCCAATGAACCTAATCCACAGCCCTAACGGACTAACTATGGCGCTCTAACAAAGCATTTGGGTGTTAACCAACCCTCGTCAGCAGGTCACCAACGTCATTAGCGGACCCACACGGCATGCTCCCCCAGTGTGTATTGGCGTGAGTGTTCCCACACACTCCAAGTGAGAGCGTGAAGAGAGCATGGACGGAGACATTCCCAACCATGTACAAATTACCGCGAACCTCTCGGAGGCAGACACCTACCTCTCGCAACCCTCTCCCGCACACACCTCCACACCGGTACCGCCGCCCCACGCAATGGCTTCCGACCAACCAAAGACAACCCTTAACATAAGGCTGCCACCATTCACCAGGGAGAATGCAGCGTCTTGGTTCTACAGGGTCGAGGGGCAATTCAGAATAGCAGGCCTCACTGACAAGGTGTTAAAGGCGGACATTGCCATTAACGTCCTCCCGGAGGAGATTTATAAGATTGCCTCATGATTGATGACGACGATGGTCCCCACCTCCTTCCAAGAACTGAAATCCACTCTCGTCGAGACCTGCTCCCTACCGGTCTCCGAGAAAGCTGCCCGCACCCTCGACCTCGCCCTCAACCCCCAGCAGGAGGGAAACCTCTTAGAAGTGTGGCACGCCCTCCAGGACCTCCTCCTCCTCCCTGAGACTGACAGCAGCGGCAGGCACAAGGAAATCAGTCTGTTGAGGAAGATCTTCCTGTGGCAGCTACTGCCGGAGGTCCATGGGCAAATCACGGACACATACACCCTGCTGGTTGAGGACCTATCAGGTTGGCGCAGCAGCGGATGGACTCCGCACAAAGCGCCCAAGCGGGCGACCATGCCCGCACACTCCGCCAACTGCCTCCTGCCGGAGGACCCAACCACGGAGCCCATCAACTCCATTGAGCAGAAAAGGTCGTCCCACCAGCAGAGGAGGGAAGGGCCTGGGCTATGCTACTTCCACTGGAGGTTCGGGAGAGCAGGTTCGGGAGAGCCACCCAGAAGTGTGAAGCCCCCTGCCCTTTCTTCCCTTCAAAAAACAGAGGCGGTGGCCAACCCCAAAGGCCGCCATGGCAGCAGCAACAAAAATACCCAGGGACCCCTTACCAGTAGGGTCCTACGTCCGCAATGCGATCTCCGGCAGGATGATGTTGGCCGACACTGGAGCCATGCATTCAGTGTTTCCACCTTCAGGTGAGGACCTCAGACGTCCGCCGGACCCGACTACCTGCCTGATGGCCGCAAACAGGTCCCCCATACTCTCCTACAGCACCAAGCTCCTGTTGATCTCCATCCTTGGCTGGAGGTACAACTGGGAGTTCATCATCACGGACATCAAGACTCCACTCCTGGGGGCGGACTTCCTCGCCCACTTCAGTCTGGCAGTTGACATCGGCCGTAAACGCCTGCTAGACACCCAGTCCTGCTAGTCCACTCCCTCGTTGCCAGGCCCCAGGGAGCCCGCCGGCTGTTCCATTGCGCCCCCACCAGCATGGTTCCCTCCTGAAGGAGTTCCTGGAGGTCTTCAAACCCGAGCACCGGCAGATGCCCGGGACTCCTACCAAACATGGGATATACCACCATATTAAGACGAAGGGCCCCGACACACTCAAAGTTCTGACAGCTTCCCCCACAGCGCCTTCAGAAGGCCAAAAAGGCCATCGCAGAGATGGAAAGGATGGGCATATGCCCGTGGCTTCCCCTCTTCACACAGTGCAGAAAGCAGATGGCACCTGGAGGCCCTGCAGCAACTACAGGCAGCTGAACCTGGCAACAGAACCAGACCACTACCCCCTGCCTAACATGCAGGACCTGACAGCCTCTTTCCACAGGACCAGGATATTCTCCAAATTGGACCTACTAAAATCTTATTTTCATGTCCCAGTAGCTCCGGAGGACAACCCCAAGACCGCCATCGTTACGCCCTTCGGGTCTTATGTCTTTGCCTTCTCCACCTTCGACCTGAGGAATGCGGGCGCGACCTTCCAGAAGTTGATAGACAGCATCCTGGGGACCTGGACTTCTGCATCTTCTACGTCGACGATATCCTAATCTTTTCCAGGTCCCGGGAGGAACACCTGCGACACATCTGGAAGGTCCTACAGCGCCTGCGGGAGAATTGTCTCGTCATCAGGTTTGACAAATGCACCTTCGGTGTCGAGAAGGTGGAGTTCCTGGGCCAAGAGATATCCCCAGAGGGCGTCTGCCCGATGTCATCAAAGGTCGAAGCCATCGAGAAGTTCCCCACCCCGACCTCCATCAGGGCCATACAAGAATTCCTCGGGATAGTCAACTACTACAGAAGATTCATCCCAGGGATTGCTCACACCATGGCCCCCCTGACGGAAGTCCTGAATGGACGTCCAAAGACCTTAGTGTGGCAACCCGACCAGCAGAAGGCTTTCCTCCTGACGAAGGCCTCCCTCGCCAAAGCAACGTCTTTGGCCCACCAGGATCCCAGTGCTTCCCTCCAGCTGACGACGGACGCCAGCAACATCGCCTGTGGGGCAGTTCTAGAACAGATCATCAGGGGATCACTGAGCCCATTGCCTTCTTCAGTAGAAGGCTAAACCCCGCCGAGTCCTGCTACAGCACCTTCAACCGAGAACTCCTCGCAGCATACCAGACGGTACGGCACTTCAAGTTCCTTCTGGAGGGGATCCCCTTCACAATATGGGCCAACCACCAGCCACTGGTCCACACCTTCGCAAAGCTGGGCAACGCATGGTCCTCTAGGCAGCAGCGGCACCTCACAGCCATCATGGAGTTCACCTGCACCATCACGTACCTCCCCGGCAGGAAGAACCTGGTAGCCGACGCCCTCTCGAGGATCGAGATAGATTCCGTACAGCTCGGGATCGATTACGAGGACCTCACCTACGAACAAGCTGCTGACCCTGAGACCTCAGCCTACCATACAGCCTTCGGCTCAGAAAAATCAACATTACTTAGCGATATCAGTACCAGAAGCCCACGCCCCCTTACTGTGGCAGATAACAGAAAAATCGTGCAAATGATGATACAAGCATCAAATTTGGCACAAGTGTCCTCCAAGGTATACTAATCAAATCTGCCCGATTGGCCAATTGAAAATCCAAGATGGCGACCATTTTCAAGATGGCCGCCAAAATAACCACCCGAAGTAGATGTTTTCGTTAGAAATATTTGTAGTTGTCTGATTTGCATGATCTAAGTGTGGATTCCTATGTTTTGAAGCCTGCTGAACTATATTTTCCTGTTTAAAAAGCACTCTGAGACATATTTCTCAAGATGACCACCAAGATGTTTGTCTTTCTTTACATAAGTTTTGTCCCTGCTAGTACATTTTCAAAGTTATGCATACAGTGCTGCTGTTTCTCGATCTGCTACTGTTCACATATGCAGCTGCAGGGTGATGTGCAGGGAAGCTCTGCCTGAGAGCACTTGCATCTTCCTTTGCAAACCTTCTTACAGGAGTACTTTGTCAATTCTTGACAGCTTGCTTCAATCGGTGGTAGTGTTGTCCAATGTATCTGCCATGCTTCTCCTTTCTGTGTCCACCCCCATTCAGCTGGACTGCTCATGTGTGGATTACAGTCGGTTGCCTGGCCCCAGATGATCCCAGCCTGGTAGGCTGTACGCTTTGCATGTTCTCTGAGGGCTGCCTGTGTTGGTGGAATAGAGTTGTACGGCATCTGCTTGTGGGCAAACAGATCTAGTCTTGCTTCGTCCACACCAGTGGCTGCGCTTGATCTGTTGTACATGAGGACAACGAATCTTTCCAGCCTCTGCATGTCAAGATCATGAATCAATGTTGGATGCTGGCTGAGATTGATGAATGTTTCAGTAATATCATCAAATACATTCCAAGTCTACCATGCAGATTTCTTTGCTTTCCCACTGAAGGCAGACACAATGTCACATCCAGTGAATGCATGAAAGTAGGGGATCCCTCTAGCTTTCTCAAGCCCAATTGCAGAAAGTACCTCATGGACTGGAATCCATCGCATATGGGCTCCTTGGCCAAAGGCAATCCACATTTCCTGAAGACCTAGTTTCTGGAAGGATGGCAGTACAGATTTTGCTATGACTAGCACATCTGTGTCATTAGCCTTGATGATTACAGACTTGCTCCCGTCAGTCGTTGCATCCCTAGCGTGAACAAATATTCGACTGTCAGCTTCTTTGTGACAACATGGGGACACAGCATCCAGACACAGCATCCAGAGACTTCACTGTGTTTGGATGCTGGAAAATGGACACACTTGTACCGTGTAAAGATGTTTCTGCTGTGGTTGCAGTTGGATTATGATCTATGCTGTCAATTGTTCCAGTTGTGAACAAATTCTTTCTCAAGACTGGGGGACAGATTACTCCATCTTCCACATACTGTGCAACAACTGCTTCTCCTAACTGTGCTGAGATTTCTAGGACTCGGTCATATGATATGCTGAGCCCCTTCTCATGGAGCATTTAAATTATTTGTCTCTTCCTCGTCTTGGCAAACACCTACAGGCCCATGTAGACTGCAAAATGTGGCTCCCTGCCCTTGGAATGCCTGTGGACATCCGTTCCTTCCTTGTATTTGGCGAAGCAGTTGTACTGTAGAAATTGTGATATAGCAAAGTCTGATTTCGACGCTCCATGATGGAGTTGGGACTTGATGTCTGCACCTTGTTCAATCATGCATACAAACTGAAGCAGTGATGGTGGCACAGCCTGTTCTAAGTCCTTGTAATGAAAATAGCTGCTGAAATTCGACTTCTGATGGAGCATGTCTTGTCTTATTATCCCAGCGGCTTTTGCTAGATGGATTGCTTCACCATAACGGGATGCTTCTGATAGGATTGAACCTACATCAGTTTCAACAGCCAACAGAACTTCTCGTCCTTGGCGATTAGCTTGCAGCTGTGGAATGTGCAAAAGCAGCTGATCCTTGAGTCGAGTAGGATGAACATCAGGCGAGTCAACACCAAGCTGTTCCAGCCTCTGCTTGTAAAGCTTGGTCAAATCAGCAAGCTTGAAAATCGGTGGCCTCTCACTGGCATTTTTCATCTCGCAGATGTAGGTGACTAGTTCAGAGAAAGCAATTGGATATGCATCCTTCCAGTGTTCCTGTGCTTTTTCTTGCTCCCGCACCTTTAGGTATGCCCGTTCTCGGTTATACAATGCCACCAAACAGCCAGGGTGATATTTCACTTCTTGGGCTATGACATATCCTGCACTTAGTTTGGCAAGAAGTTTTGTATCACTGAGTGTTTTGGCACATTCATTTATTCTCCTATTCATTTGCATTGTCATTGCTTCTCTAAGCTCCCCTCCTTCAGTTTCGTAGAAGAAGCATTCTTTTGTTTTAGTTTCTTGGAGCTTTCGTGGAATCTTACTTCTACTGCCCTCATCACTAGCACCTACATGACTTGCTCTTTTTTCAGCTCAGTGTAACTTTGTGTTGTTGAACAGAAGCTTGCAACTCTCATGATATTGTGCCTTATTTTTTCTCAACATTTCCTCTGTCCCAGAACCTTCATCAAGTCTTGCAGGGTCGAGCTTGATTGGTAGCGCATTGAGTGAGTGAAACAGAGGAATATTCTTTGCCAGGTTCGTATATCCATCATCCCCTCTTCTAGCAGGATTGGCCTGGGGAGATTTTAGATCTTCTTTCTTAACCTCCTGACATAGACAACACTAGGTCCAGTCTGTTTTCCATGATTGTCCAGTAGAGTTCGCATCCATGATTACGATGATGTTCAGGGTCGAGGGTTTATCGTTTTACCACCCTGTACATGTCCTGTAATATACAATAGGCACTTTCCTGTATGCGATACAACTAGGTTCTTGCACTGTGCCATACGCCTAGTCCGATCGTTCATCCAGTGTCATAAGTCCCGTGCGATCTGTACACCATCTAGATAACTAAAACCCTGTTATCCTTGGTTCAGCTCTCCCGCACTGGCACATCCTGTCAATTCAGGTGCGGCTGCCTAACTGATTTGGGGTTGATTAGGCAGCATTTGGGATACTAGTAGGTTGTTGCAGTATGGTGCCAACGTAAATTTCCTACTTAGCTGACACTGAATCCCATGCTGAGTTTCACAGCAGTGATGTCACCAATGTGCCTTGGTAGTGCCCGGCAATCACTCTTTTAGTACAGTGCCTTAACCATGTTATAAACTAGAAAATATACATCAGCAGGCTTAAAAACATAGGGATCCACACTTAGATCATGCAATTCGGAAAACTACAAATACTTCTAAGCAAAACATCAACTTCTGGTGGTTATTTTGGCAGCCATCTTGAAAAATGGCCACCATTTTGGATTTTCAATTGGCCAATTGGGCAGATTTGATTAGTATCCCTTGGAGAACAATTGTGCCAAATTTGATACTTGTATCATTATTTGCACGATTCTTCTAAAAAATTACTCTTATCTGCCCCACTACCTGGTACCCGCCTCCGGACGTCGGTTGATTTTCGACATCATCCACGGCCTATCCCACCCCTTCCGGAAGGATGACAGCCAGACTGCTGATGGAGAAGTTCGTCTGGCACGGCATACGGAAAGATGCGACAGCCTGGGCAAGACAATGTATGCAGTGTCAGACAAGTAAAGTAGGGCGGCACACCGAATCGGGAGTGGGTGAATTCCCCCAGACAAAGAGACGTTTTGGGCACATCCACGTCAACGTAGTAAGGCCTCTTCCCCCATCAGGAGGAGCCAGATACCTACTGATAGTCGTCAACCGCTCCACCAGATGGCCCAAAGCTATGCCCATGGGAGAAGCCACCTCCATTGGATCAGCCGGTTCGGTGTCCCGGACGACATAACGACAGACAGGGGACCCATTTTCCTGTCCGAGCTGTGGACCGCCCTGGCACGTCTAATGGGGACCACTCACCACAGCACCACCACCTACAACCCTGCAGCCAACAGAATGGTGGAAAGGTTCCACAGGTCTCTGAGGGCGTCCCTCATGGCTCGTTGTTCTTCTGAAAACTGGAAGTACCAACTACCCTGGGTCCTCCTCGAGTTGAGGACCACCCCCAGAGCCAACGACGACCCCTCCTCAGCAGAAAAAGTCTATGGGGAGACTCTGGTAGTCCTGGGGGAACTCGTCGCAGAGTACAGGGACAACATAGGAATACAGTGGCTCCGAGACAGGGTTGGAAAGTTCGCCCCCTGCCAGAAGACATTCACCGACAGGACGTCCCCCTTCATGGCCCCCGGGATGTCCTCCTCCACCCATGTCTTCGTCACGGACGATGCCGTACGCCCACCCTTCACCAGACCCTACAGAGGACCTTTCCTAGTCCTGGAAAGGAACAAGAAGGCATTCCGAATATCCCTCCATGGGCGGGAAGACTGGGTGTCAATAGATCGTCTCAAACCGCATTCCTGGAGAGGGGCAAAGGAGGCGGACCTCAAGGTCTCCTGCAGGATACAGCAGCCCCTCAGGCAACCCCAGGTCTCAGGAAGGAGGCGAGGGCATCCCCAGAAAACCCAGAAACCTGACAAAAATGCACCACAACAAACCACTTCAGAGGACATCGGGGAAGGCGACCACCCTCTCCAGTTGACATCAAGAAAGAGAGGCCCCTTTGTCGCCCCAGAAGATACCTGGTTTAATCAGACATTACTTCCATCTTGTGGGGGGAGTACTGTAAAGTCCCTGCTCAACGTGTTCTCTGTGGAGAACATCCCGTTTTCTGCAGTGCCTTTCCGAACCCTAAGGTTGAGCGGAATATAAGCCTATATTTATCATCACAATTATAAAATATGTATATGTTGTCTTTCCAAGCAATCATTTATTATGTACAAGTAACAAGTTATTTATTTCATATGTCAGACATTGTTTATCACTGTGTTCTCTGTATGAACCTGTCCTGTTTTTTAAGGAACTAGTTTGACCTCAGGTCACCTATAAATCTTTGTACCAGTGGTCTCTGCGCACTACGCAGACGTCCGCATCCTGCTTTATAAGCAGCTATTTTTTATCAATAAATCAGCAGTACTTGTCTCCCTGCTGATTATTTCGCACCTCTCTCACAATTTTACTGTAACTGGGTAGCACCTGTTGAAATTCCGGTCCGAACATCCCTACTTAATTTTTTATTATATCTTTCGAATCTTCATTAAAAAATGAAAAAAT
Source organism: Macrobrachium rosenbergii (assembly GCF_040412425.1). Classification (NCBI taxonomy): domain Eukaryota; kingdom Metazoa; phylum Arthropoda; class Malacostraca; order Decapoda; family Palaemonidae; genus Macrobrachium; species Macrobrachium rosenbergii. The sequence continues at coordinate 44,941,705 of NC_089793.1, forward strand.
ATTCTATATATACAATTCCACAACCTAATATTTATCAAAATAAAAAATAAAATACATGTAAATGATTGAGGAATTTTTCTAAGTTTCAGTTTTGCGAAATGCACTTACGGACATTTGATTCCCCAGGGGCTAGTACTAAACACAGTGAAACAGTGCACATGAATCATTGTTTAGCACTAGCCCTCATATGGAATTGGAGTTCGGACCGGAAACAAACTTTTACCGGCTGGGGGGAGTGTGACCGAAGCCTATATTTATCCAACCCATCACGTTACACCTTAACTCTACGTTGAGGAAAATGGCATTTGGATTCAGATTCTGAGTTACTTATATTTCTTTCTATTTTCGTTTTTTATAACCGGCTCTCCTTTCTGCTTGCCTTCACTTTGAGTTCCTTACTCACAATTATAACTGGTCATGTACGTTAACAAGACCACCGAGAGACAAGGCCTGTTCGACGTATTGTGACATAAGCAGCGGTGGTCCAAGCAAGACCATCAAGAGACAAGGACTGTTCGATGTGTTGTGGTCCAAGTCGGTAGCACTACGTTGCCAGACGAAAGAAATGTAAACAAAACGACACTAAAATAGACAATTTGTTGCTTGCCAGTTATGGTAATAAGTTAATGTACTTATTTTTTTCGTCTACACTAACTTGTGTACACCAAATAATATTAACTCGAAACACAGGGTAAGAGATTAATATAAAATACTAAACCAATTTATTTACAGTTAGGATATAGTGTATACCGAAGTACAAACATATTTATCATTGTATTAAAAAATGTTTATACATAGTGTTAACGTCAAATTACAAGATGGCAGGGCATTGGTTTACTCTACTATATGTGAAAGAAATAACTTAATTATTGTCTTTTATATACAGCTATTATTTGGTAGTTGAAGTTTCTAATTTTCTCTTTTTATTCTATTATCTTTTACATACAGCTATTATTTGGAAGTTAAAGTTTTTAACTTTCTCATTTTATTCAACTTTTCGTTAGCTACAATATAGTTATTTTCTTGGGAACAATAATTATTCAATAAAACGTTAGAATGTGAGAGAAGTGCGAAATAATGAGCAGAAAGACAAGTACTGCTAGTTTATTGATGAAGTGATCTGCTTATAAAGCGGCGTGCAGACGTCTGCGTATATGCAGAGACCGCGGGTACAAAAATTTACAGGTGACCTGAGGTCAAACTATTTCTCTACACAAAACAGGACAGGTAGATACAGAAAACATAATGGTTAACACTATTACACGTATACTTACAATTAAATACACGAAACAGCAAAAACAATGCTTTTCATTACTAAATACAAACACAACAAAACACAATATCTTTCTTCTACATAATACGCATTTCCACTTTACATAAATTTAGAAAGAATACATAAAAATATACAACTTGCAGAAAAGTACAATCTCTTTTGTTGAAGTTTCGACATACTCCCCCACAAGAAAAACTTATGCTTACATTTACAATAGCCCTGTTCTTATCAATGCCTTTCTGGCTTCTGCAGCTATTTGAGCAGTCCTTCTGCTCTGGTGGGTGTTAGGCTGAGTATCTTCTGTCGCAGGATTAATTACCCTCATCTCCTGCCACAGCTCTAAGGGATATAACTTAATTATAGGCCTCATGAGCTGGCTATGTGGCCGTTCTTAGAGTAGCCACTCTTGGGACCTTGTCTCACCCCATATGTAACGATCACTTGGCCCAACTTCCACTTGCTCCTTGGCCCCTCGTCATCAATGAGGACTACTTCCCCAACCCTGGACCAAGAGTTATGCACCATTCCTACTTGATGAGTCTCTCTTAACGTTGTTAGATACTCCCTCTCCCATCTTCTACAAACTGTTGCACAACTTGGATGCATACAGGAATCTTTTCTCGGTGAACTCTCTCCGTCCATTGGCAGGGTCACCAGAGATCTCTTCCCAATCTACTACTTCTCTTGGGGGAAGGACTTAAGCTTTCTTCCAAGGATCAAATTGTTAGGGGCTAAAATTTCCAATTGATTCAAATCCCCGGGCATGTAACTTAATGGTCTATCATTGATAATTCCTTCCAGCTCCACCAGCACACAGGTTAGCTCCTCAAAACTGAGTAAGGCTTGGCCTAGGATAATTTTTAGGCATGACTTAAGAAGTCCTATCAGCCTTTCAATATAGCACCAAACCACGGTGCTCACGCTGGATGAACTTCCACTTACACTTTATATCTAACAGATGTTCCTTTACCTGGGATTCTCCGACATGGTCTTAAAAAAGGTATTCTGATGCCACTACAAACGTGGTGGCATTGTCACTCATCATGAGTGCTGGAAATCTCTTCTGCTGCAGAATTTTCTAAAACTCATTAGGAATGAGTCACAGGACTGGTTATCAACTAGCTCCACATGTATACCTCCGGTTATTGGGCACATAAATAGGATGATATAAGCCTTCTCAGGGCTCTGTCCATTTGCCTTAACCCATAATGCACCGGTGTAGTCCATGCCTGTGGTATTAAAGGGTTCCTTACATTACACCCTGAACTCAGGTAATGGAGAAACTATATTGGGCCTACAGCCTCCCGTGTTCTCCTACAAATAACACAGTGGTGCAAATTACTCTTAGTTAGTTGCCTTATCTGTGGAATCCAGAACTCCTGCCTAAAACTCGCCACAGTTGCATTGATAACCATATGAGCATTAGCATCATGATGTTCTTTAATAATTGCCCGAGTAACATAGCAACTCTTTGGCAATAACTTAGCAGCTTCAGGTAACTGTGCGTGTTCTAGTCTACCTTACACCTTATTACCCCGTTGTCCAGCTAGTTTTGGTTTTCTTACCCCCTTCATCAAACTCTCATATTCCTTTTGGAAAAATTCCCTTTGTATGATGGCAATAGTCTTATTCTTTGCCTCTTGGAGCTCTTCCAAGGTCAATTCACCAAGCCTCTTCATATTGGTTGAACTCCTACAATTACAGTATTCAAAAATCGTAGGATCCACGCTGTGGTCCTATAGACCTGTTTAACCTTGTTGAATCTCTCCCAATTCAGCAAGTGAGTATTACCATTTAGGTTGTTCCCTGCAGTACTGACCAAAATGTTTTCTTCCCTTCCCTTCCCTGCACAAGTGGTCTACCAGCCCATGACCTATCTATTGGCCAAGAGGAATTTTTTAGCCAAAGAGGTCCCTCTTACTAGAAAGAACTGCCCAAGATCATTTCTGTCCTTTTCCCACGTGCCAGCCAGTCACTGGGATTATCATGTGTAGACACATAGGACAAGACCAACTCTGGAATTAAAGAGTTTATTTCCTGCACTCTATTTGTCACAAATACAGGGAGAGCACTTTTCAATACTAGCCAATTTAGGGCGACTTTACTGTCCAACCAAACGAACAGTTCTACAAACTCATCCTTCTCAAAGGATTCTTTGATAAATTTGGCCATTCTTGATGCTAGCAACAATGCCATCAACTCAAGTTTTGGAACATTTAATTCTTTAATGGATGCTACTCTTGCCTTTGCCACCATTAAATAGGAGTTTTCGTTCTTAACTCTACAGGCTACACAATCATATGCTAACTCACTGGCATCACAGAATATGTGTAAGGAGTCCCCTCCCAGCTAGCTATTCCTAGGAAAGGAAATATCGAGACATTCTTCCTAGTCTTCGGATAACTCAACCCATTGTTTCTGTAATGGGTCTGGGAGTTGTTCATCCCAATCCAGTTGTTGCTTCCACAAATTCTTCAGGTATATCTTTGCCCTAAGCTGCAGCAGAACTTTGAGCAAGTCAGCTGTTATATGTGGCCCCGTCCACAAACAATAATTCAAGCTTAACCCACTTTTCCCCTGTCTGACCTATCAGCTAAATACTATCCTTAATAGGGGTTGTTGCACTGCCCCTTTCAATGCCATGATGTCCCAGGACATGACAGTCTTCCTCTGTTTTAAAATATTCCACTCTCTCTATGAAACTCCTATCCTCCTGATCCTTCAGGATTTTCTGGTAGTGTCCTAGATACTGAGTGTCTTTCTGAAACTTGGCACACTGTTTTAATCTATTCAAAGTCAACCCAAAGTTGGAAGTTAATCTCCTTTTATTGCCTTTCCAAGACAATGCCACAACGTCCTGTTTGTCAATTTCAGAATAAGTTATAGTACTCTCAAAATTCTCCAATACTTTCTGTTCTTGTTCCATTATTTCACCGCAGTCAATACCTAAATGATCCAAACTCCATAAAGTTTCAAGATCTTCCCTTGGATCCTTTAAATGAGCAGCCCCTTCAGCCATAATTATGGTCAGTTTCCACTGCCAGTTTTAAAATGGAAGCGAGTCTCCTTGGTGGGAGGAGGACTACATGTTCCAGTTACCACATTGTCGAAACTTCGACAAGAGAGATTGTACTTTTCCGCAAATTGCGGTATAGTCTTATGTATTCTCTTTAAATTTACGTAAAGTGGAAATGTGTATTATGTAGAGGAAAGATATTATGTTTCGTTGTTTGAATTTAGTAGTAAAAAATGTTGTCTTAGTTGTTTCGTGTGTTTGATTTTAAGTATACTTGTAGTATTGCTTAACTACCGGATTGGTTGTTGCACGGTAGTTAGTCAAAGGCTTGGTTGGTTTCGGTCAAAACAGTCGTGAAGGCAGTCGCTTCATAGCTGTATTGTAGTGTGGATGTAGCTAGTGGAGGACTCAAGAATGTAGCCATAATTGTCGGTGTCTGCAAATCCATTTAAGCATTCCTATTCATTTTAAAGTACATTTAGGGAAACTTTCTTTAGAAGATATGCATATCGAAATGTAAGGAGAATTTCTTGAGGTGTACTTTAGATGAGGGTAGTGAAATAGAGACTGTGCTTACGCCAGTCTAACTGTACATCGAGCTAGGAACAATTAAATACGCCAATGGTTAGTTCATATTGTTAGTTTAGTTAATATACACAACGAAATGTATTAATATAATCACAATTTAAAACTAACATAAAAGTGAAGTAACCTAGGTGTCGTTGCATAAGACTTAGGCTACGATTTGGGTCAGTACGTTTAAGATTGCTTAGGCAATATGACAACACTGACGATTTGAAATGCTATACTTATTCTGAATGAGTCGGAATAAAATGGTTCCGTGACCAGGATTACAGTGAGTGGTTGTTGTATCAGACATCGGTATGATTAAAATTTATGAGCTGTGATAGCTGGCAATAAAGATAAAGATGTGACCGGCTGATGGTGGCGGCCATATTAGAATGTCACGTGTTAGCCTAGCCCAACATGGAATAGTAGAATAAACTCAGTCAATCATTGCCTAGCCTAACTGAAGCCTGACTTTTGATGATAACTTGGTGGGAATTTGAACCTTTCTTTCTTTTTTTGTATTTTTTGATCATTGCACATTAATAACAAAGTTGAGAAAATGGCTACGGACTATCCCGACATATTTCGCATAGAGCGAAAGGTTGCTGTGATATGGCATTCTCACATAAAACATCTCGGTTATTTTATGACATGGTGCTGTAGTAAAAGTGATGTGAGACTAAAACAGCCCTTGTATTATCGCACTTTTGGGAAATCAGGAGCAGTGTGCGATAACCTACTGGATCCTGTGTTAGTGACCAAATTGACAGCTTATGCCCCAGGCTGAGAACCGCCCCCAGGGCCAACGGCGCCCCATCTGCAGCTGAGAAAACCTACGGCGAGCCCCTCATGGTCCCGGGTGAGCTAGTTACAGAGGACCGCCACAACCCATCTGTCCAGAGGCTTCGCGACATAGTCGGCAAGTTTGCCCCCTGCAAGCGGACATATACCGACAGATCGGTCACCTTCATGCCGCCTGGCCTGTTCTCCACCACCCACGTCTTCGTCAGGGATGACGCCATCCGCCCGCCACTGACCAGGCCCTACAGGGGGCCCTTCCGTGTGCTGGAGAGGAACAACAAGGCAATCCTGCTAGCCCTTCACGGGAAGAACGCCTGGGTGTCAATCGACCGCATCAAGCCTGCCCTCCTGGAGGAGGACACAGATGTCACCACACCGCACCCTCCACCTGGACAGTCGTCACCACAGCCAGCCCCCCGTAAGAAGCGGGCACGTGGCTGCCCCCGGAAGCACCCACCCACACAAACAGGGTGTTTCCCCGATGTCCTCACACAGCCATGGCACCCTTCAGCGCCCCAGCAGATACGCTGACTAATGAGACGTTACCCACGTCTTTGGGGGGCAGGGGGGGGAGTATTTGCAAAGTCTCTGCTGAGCAAGTTTTCTATGGTGACATCCCATTTTCTTTGCCTCTACAATTCGTCACACCTGGCGTGACGGGTCACACAAATCCAATCATTTAAACTATGTATATAATTGTTTACCTGTCTCCGATTTGTATATCATGTATTCTTTCGCAGGCATCAAGATTGTATTCAACTTCATTTCTGTCCATTTGTATAATTCAGAGTGTATTCGTTCACTGTATTTATTGTTAATTATTATCAACCTCGGGTCACCCTTGTTCTTACGGTATTCCGCGGCGCGACGTCAGTCTGCCGCTATATAAACCGCCTGGGTCACCAGTAAAGCAGCAGTACCTTTTTCCAGCTTGTCTTATTTTGCACCTCTTAAACTATATGCATTCGAAACGAACCAAATAAATCTAAGGTAGGTGCGATACAAGTTGGAACACTCTCTTTGACATATACCAGACAGGGAAATAAGACGATAATGAAGTTGATCTTACCTGCAGCCACAATAACCCTGAAGGGTAAAAGAGGTCACATTGCGCGAAAGAGAGGGTTGTTAGATACCTGTGACAAGAGATCATTTATAAAGAAATTTGCTCTTGATTAAGGAATATGAAATGGTGAACATTGCTGTACCTCACCGGGGTAGATTAATAAATATGGATTGTATAGTGGTAGATGAGCTGCCAGTATTTACAAAGAAATTCGACGTTAAGAACTTAAGGTTGTTTTGTAGAACGAAAATCACATTGGCTGACAAAGATTTTGATCTACCTGTGGAGAAACAATCGCCTATAGAATTGTTAATAGGGGTTGACAATGTGTACAACATTTTACATACAGGTTTTAGGAAATTTGAAAGTTTAGTATTGCTACCAACCATATTTGGTTATGTGTATTCCGACTCATTCAGAATAAGTATAGCATTTCAAATCGTCAGTGTTGTCGTATAGCCTAAACGATCTGAAAGGTACTGACCCAAATCGTAGCCTAAGTCTTATGCCACGACACCCAGGTTACTTCACTTTTATGTTAGTTTTAAATTGTGATTATATTAATACATTGTGTTGTGTATATTAACTAAACTAACAATATAAACTTACTATTGGCGTATTTAATTGTTCCTAGCTCGATGTACAGTTAGACTGGCGTAAGCACAGTCTCTATTTCACTACCCTCATCTAAAGTACACCTCAAGAAATTCTCCTTACATTTCGATATGCATATCTTCTAAAGACAGTTTCCCTAAATGTACTTTAAAATGAATAGGAATGCTTAAATGGATTTCCAGACACCGACAATTATGGCTACATTCTTGAGTCCTCCACTAGCTACATCCACACTACAATACAGCTATGAAGCGACTGCCTTCACGGTTGTTTTGACCAAAACCAAGCCTTCGACTAACTACCGTGCAACCAGTGCTTCCACTAGCTGAAATGAAAATTCCTTGTAGGGGCTGCCAAAATTCCTTGATTTTCCTTGCCAGCCATTCCATTTTCCTTGATTTCTTCCTTGACTAATTTTAGACATTCACATAAAGAAAAAAATAATAGTAGTGTACACTAACTAATTTCAAGCACTTACAGTAAAATTCACAGAACAATTGGGGATAAATAAATAAAAAAAATATATACATCTTATTACGTTTACTCTCAGAAGCAAAATACATGGGTATCCAGTTTAAATTCAGAAAATATGAAAAAGAAAAAAAAAATCATGCAGCTGCCCTTTCTCTCACAGGTAACTAATTATTATTTTTTTTTTTTGGTGGCAATATGAAACCAATACAGATTTCTATCACTTACACTCAGGAATATAGCTGAAATTACTCAAAATATGTGTAAATAAGAAAATAATATGTATTAGGAAAAGACTTTAGAGTAAGAAATGAGATATTTAAAGTGAATCTTTCTGATTCATGATACAAACATAATAGATTCTTGAATAGTGTACTACAGAATATTTCTCAGATTTTAGCAGGAATAACCATGCTAATTACTGGCAAACTGACGATCTGATTGAAGGAGGAGGAGAGGATAGCAAAAGATAGTCACCAGATTCTTGATTTAGCAAACCGTTACTGTTGTTTAAAGGCTTCAAGAAACTGATTTCGTAGTTGTTGAGTTTCTTCATCATCTGCATTATTCTTCATTTTCTGGTGCAGACTGATCATGGCTTCTGGAGGGTCATACGAGTTTTTTCCTTGGCCTGCATAGTTAGTTTTGTAGTAAGAAGTCCTATCAGACTTTGTTGCTTGAGAGCTGATCGGTGATCATCTTTTATTAGTTGTAAATGGCTGAACACCCTCTCAACCGATGCATTAGAATACGGAAACGACAAAAGAATGTTAATGAACTTTCTTAACTCTGGGTATGTATGAGATCCTATCACATTTTTTCCATAAAATATGACATGCCAGTAATCCATGAAGCTCATATTGGCACTAAGTTTAGGATTCATGGCTTGCTGTCGCCATTCCAAATCAAGTTCCTGAGCATTAATGTCATCACTCAGATATGGGAATCTTGTCACTATTGATGTTAAACTAGGTACACTCAAATTGTAAGCAACTTCAGGGTACAAGCAGGATAAAAAGTAAAAATATTCAACTCCGTCAAATCTTCCTTGAATTTGTTTAACACATTCGACAAGGAAAGTTTTGCAATGTGTATAAAACGACACAATCATATTGTGATCTTCTCCCATTTCTGTTTCTATACTCCGAAATGTTAGCTGATCCCTTTAATCCAAGATAAACCTTCTTTAAGGGTACATGATATTTTTCATTACTTGGATCAATATTCTTTATATCTGTACCACGCACATAGCTAAGTTCCGTAAAATCAGAACACATATTCATAATGAGAGTGGTAAGTTCTTTTCTATATTTCAATTCAGTAATATGAGGTTTTTAAGATAATCTTCAAGACAATTTCTGAAAAATTTAAAATTTCCTTGATAAATCCTGGAAAAAACAAAAATTCCTTGAAAATTCCTTGAATTTTAAAATTCCTTGAAGTTCTCCTTGATGACCCAAAAATTCCTTGAATCAAGGAAAAATCCTTGAAAGTGGAAACACTGCGTGCAACAACCAATCCGGTAGTTAAGCAATACTACAAGTATACTTAGAGTCAAACACACGAAACAACTAAGACAACATTTATTACTACTAAATACAAACAACGAAACAATATCCTTCCTCTACATAATACGCATTTCCACTTTACGTAAATTTAAAGAGAATACATAAAACTATACCACAACATGCGGAAAAGTACAATCTCTCTTGTCGAAGTTTCGAGATGCTCCCCCGCAAGAAAAGTTATGCCGACATTATTTACAATAGTACTGTTCTTATCAATGCCTTTCTGGCCTCTGCAGCTATTTGACCAGTCCTTCTACTCGGGCGGGTGCTTGACTGAATGTCATCTGTCGGAGGATTAGTTTCCCTTATCTCTTGCCACAGCTCTATGGGGTATAACTTAATTACAGGTCTCATAAGCTGGCTGTGTGCCATTCTTAGAGTAGCCACTCTTGGGACCTTGTCTCTCCCCATATGTAACTCGATCACTTGGCCCACGGCCCAACTTCCACTTGCTCCTTGGCCCCTCGTCATCAATGAGGACAACTTCCCCTATCCTGGGCCAAGAGCCATGCTCCATTCCTACTTGATGAAAAATGGGTCTCTCTTAACATTGTTAAATATTCCCTCTCCCATCTCTTCCACAAGTCGTCACACAACTTGGATATATATGGGAATCTTTTCTTGGTGAACTCTCTCCGTCCATAGGTAGGGTCACAGGAGATCTCTTCCCAATTTACTACTTTTCTTGGGAAGAACTTGAGCTTTTTTCCAAGGATCAAATGGTTAGGGGTTAAGATTTCCAGCTGATTCAAATCCCCGGGCGTGTAACTTAATGGTCTATCATTGATAATTCCTTCCAGCTCCACCAGCACACAGGTCAATTCCTCAAAACTGAGCAAGGTTTGGCCTACAATCTTTTTTAGGCATGACTTCAGAAGTCCTATCAGCCTTTCCCATATAGCACCAAACCATGGTGCTCTCGCTGGAATGAACTTCCAGTTACACTTTATATCTAACAGATGTTCCTTTACCCTGGGATTCTCCAACATGGTCGTAAGGTATTCTGATGCCGCTACAAACGTGGTGGTGTTGTCACTCAGCATGAGTGCTGGGAAACCTCTTCTGCTATAGAATTTTCTAAAACTCATGAGGAATGAGTCACAGGACTGGTTATCAACTAGCTCCACATGTATGCCGCTGGTTATTGGGCACGTAAATAGGATGATATAAGCCTTCTCAGGGCTTTGTCCTTTTCCCTTAGTCCATAATGCACCGGTGTAGTCCACGCCTGTGGTATTGAAAGGTTGCTTACATTGCACCCTGAACTCAGGTAATGGAGGAACTATATTGGGCCTATATGGCCTTCCCTGCGTTCTCCTACAAATAACACAATGGTGTATTATACTCTTAGTTAGTTGCCTTATCTGTGGGATCCACAATTACTGTCTGACACTCGCCAGAGTGGCATTTACACCCATATGAGCATTAGCATCATAATCTTCTTTAATAATTACCCGAGTAACATAGCAACTCTTCGGCAATAGTTTGGGAAACTTAACAGATTTGGGTAACTGTGCGTGTTCTAGTCTACCTTACACCTTATTGCCCCGTTGTTCAAGTAAAGATTCAACTGGTGTACGAGAGCCAATTTTGGTTTTCTTACCCCCTTCATCAAACTCTCATATTCCTCTTGAAAATATTCTCTCTGCATGATGGCAATGGTCTTATTCTTTGCTTCTTGGAGTTCTTCCAAGGTCAATTCACCAAGCCTCTTCATACTGATTGAACTCCTACAATTATTAAAAAATTGCAGGGTCCATGCTGTGGTCCTATAGACCTTTTTAACCTTGCTGAATCTCTCCCAATTCAGCAAGTGAGTATTACCATTCAGGTTGTCCCCTACAGTATTGACAAAAATGTTCTCTTCCCTACCCTGTACAAGTGATCCACCAACCCATGACCTATCTATTGGCCAAGAGGAATTTTTTAACCAAGGGGGTCCCTCCCACCAGAAAGAACTATCCAAGATCATTTCTGTCATTTTCCCACGTGTCAACCAGTCACTGGGATTATCATCTGTAGGCACATAGGACAAGACCGCCTCTGGAATTAAAGAGTTTATTTCCTGTACTCTATTTTTCACAAACACAGGAAGAACACTTTTCGATACCAGCCAACTTAGGGCGACTTTACTGTCCGACCAAACGAACAGTTCCACAAACTCATCCTTCTCAAAGGATTCTTTAATAAATTTGGCCATTCTTGATGCTAGCAACAATGCCATCAACTCAAGTTTCGGAAGTTAATTCTTTAATAGGCACTACTCTTGCCTTTGCTATCATTAAATGAGAGTTTTCGTTCTTTACTCTATAAGCTACACAACCATATGCTGACTCACTGACACTGCAGAATATGTGTAAGGAATCCCCCTTTCCTAGGCTTGTATTCCTAGGAAAGAAAATATCAAGACATTTTTCTAAGTCTTCGGATAACTCAACCCATTGGTTCTGTAATGGGTCTGGGAGTTGTTCATCCCAATCTAGTTACTTCCACAAATTCTGCAGGCATATCCTTGCCTAAAACTGCAGTAGAACTTTGAGCAAGTCAGCTTTTATATGTGGTCTCGTCCACAAGGAATCGTTCAAGCTCAACCCACTTTTACCCTGTCTAACTGAACAGTCAAATACTATCCTAATAGGGGTTGTTGCACTGTCCCTTTTAACACCATGATGTGCCAAGAAATGACAGTCTTCTGTTTTAAACATTCCACTCTCTCTATGAATCTCCTATCCTCCTGATCCTTCAGGATTTTCTGATAGTGTTCTAGATACTGAGTGTCTTTCTGGAACTTGACATACTGTTGTTTTAACCTGTTCAAAGCCAACCCAAAGTTGGAAGTTAATCTCCTTTTATTGCCTTTCCAAGGCAATGCCACAACATACTGTTTGTCAATTTCAGAATAAGTTATAGTACTCTCAAAGTTCTTTAATACCTTCTGTTCTTGTTCCGTTATTTCACTGCAGTTAATACCTAAATGATCCAAATTCCACAACCCTTCAAGTTCTTCCCTTGGATCCTTTAATTGAGTAGCCCCTTCAGCCATAATTATGTCGTCGGTTTCCACTGACAGTTTTAAAATGGAAACATGAGTCTCCTTGTTGGGAGGAGAACTACATGTTCCGGTTACCACGTAACCAAATATGGTTGGTAGCAATATTAAATTTTCAAATCATCTAAACCCTGGGTGTAAGATGTACACATTGTCAACCCCTATTAACAATTCAATAGGTGATTGCTTCTCTATGGGTAGTTCAAAATCTTTATCAGCTAAGCTGATTTTCGTTCTACACAACGACCTTAAGTTCTTTTTAACGCCGAATTTCTTTGTATATTCTGATAGTTCGTCTACCACTATACAATCCATATTTATTAATCTACCCCGATGAGGTACAGCGATGTTCACCATTTCATATTCCTTAACTGCTGTAGTAGTTAAGTACCCTCTCAATATGTTTTCAACTCCCTTGCTTTTATAGTGGAGTCCCTCAAGAGCAGATTTCTTTATAAATGATCTCTCGGCACAGGTATCTAACAACCCTCGTTTTCGCACAATGTGACCTTTTTTACCTTTTAGGGTTATTGTGGCTGTAGGTAAGATCGACTTCCTAGTCGTCTTATTTCCTTGTCCGGTATTTGTCAAAGAGAGAGCTCCAACTTGTATCCCACCTACCAGAGAGAACCATAGAGAGGTCCGACTTCCTATGTGCAGCGTAATTTGGACGCCATTTTGATTGTGTGTAACTGGAGCTGCAGTGACAGCAACGTTTTTTAAACAAATATGCATTGAGTGCACTGCAACCCACTGTAGGGCCAACAGTTTGTCTTTATGCTGGAACACAACAAACTGCCAATGTTTATTTACTTGACAGCTGTTATGATTGTTCATTTTATGGACGTATATCAGAAAATAAGGGTACAAATAGGCCTATATAAGTATGTAACAGTAACAGGACCACTCAGATACATCACAGCGAAATGTGACTAGATCAGCAGAACAGACGTTGCTCCAAATAATACCTATTTAGGTAATTCCTTAGTGGGATAAAAATTTTATTCTTCTCCGATATTCTTACAGACATGTATGTGGTATATTTGTAAACAAAAATAAACCATAAATGTTTAAACAGTTTTATTCAAAGTTCTGTAAAATAAAATAAAAATAACCCTTGGAAAAATGTTTAAACAATTTTATTCAAAGTTCTGTAAAATAAAATAATAATATTTTCAAAAATTTAGGCTACGCAAAATTACCTGTGAAAGGACTGGATCTGGAAAAGTAATTATTGTACTGCAATGTCATTAAATGATGGCAGATATAATAGGCCCTAGGAGAAGAACATGCTAGCAAAATGTCAAGCCTTCGCAAATACCATGGCTTAGCTAAATATACACAAAATGCTATGCCTGTGCACAACCTATTAGAAATAGGTAGTATTTAATTACCAATCACGTACCTGCACCAAAGGCATCAGCACATAGCACACATTGTTTAGCATTAAAATCACTACCAGTCCACCACCAAAAGCATTAACACACACCAAGCTTAATCGAGTTAGACAGGGCTATACTTATCTGTCAGTGTGAAGACCTGTTAACAAAATACACATTGGATTAATATGAATTCATTTACGGGAAATTTTCAACAGTTTTCTGTTTTTACGTAATTCCTTTTCTTTGGGTGCTTTATTCTTTATTTTCAACTAATATGTTAGTCTCAATGTAACATACAATTGCTTCATAAACTGTACACTTTGAGAACAATAATGAATAGTACATAGCAGTAAACAAGCTGCTTAGAAGCAGATGGGCTGACACACTAATGTGCTCACCTCGTGTTGTCCTTTGGAAAAGAGTAGAAGGCCACTTCTTTATTTATTTTTGTATACTTTGTACAATTAATGGCAGAACACTCTGTTCCTTTTGATCCAGAGGTTTTCTTGGCGTGGCCTGTGTGGTGTAAATGATCCATGGAGAGATAATTTGGTGTAGACTAGGCTGCAGTGACGGAATGATGCGTCTTTAGCAACCTCCAATTACACACAATCAAAATGGCCTCCGGCGCTCACCCAATTACAATGCAGCACATAGGAAGTCGGCCCTCTCTATGGTTCTCTCTGCCACCTACCTTTGATTTATTTGACTAGTTTCTATTACATATAACACTATGATGTCTAACAGTGCAACCATTATTACAACCCTGCCTGTTACAGTCGGAACTGAATTGTTTATTGGATGCACATATGAAACACAAACCCTGAGCTCTAAGTCGTTCTATCTTTCCTCCTCTGGTTACATAAGATTTACAATGTGTCCATATGTGGTTGCCACCGCAAAGTGCACATCCTTTAACCTGGTTTATCTTGGCTTTGTTTGTACTTTCTTTTTGCCTTACCGATGTTGTTTTTGGTCCCACAGATTGCCGTTGTTCTACTGCGAAAGCAGGTAGCCTACCATTGTCAGTGTATTAACTTTTGCTGTTTCAGTCTGTGGAAAAGCCCTCAAATTGTGTATTTCTTCTTCAAGATATTTTTTAAAGGTGTCAAATTTCAGCCAATTTTCTCCACACCTTTGTTTTATTATTTCACTTACACTACCTGGTAGTTTGGTGTAGAGCAAGGCGGTATAATTCACTCAATTCCAGTTTTTCACTCTCCAATGGTCTTATGCAGCATTTGAATTGTGCTCTAAAACCTTGTAGCGAATCTGCATCTGCCTTGGGAGTCTCAGTTTGGAAGAGTTTTCTAACTAAACACAACTTGATTTCGTCTTTTCTGCCATAGGTCTCTTTTAACAAGTTCACTGCTTGCAAATATTTATCACCTTCTAATTTAAAACTAGATATCAGTTCCAAAGCCTCGCCTTCCAATAGTCCTTTCAGATAAGAAAACTTCTGTATATTTTCAAAATCAGTACGTTGGTTCACTGATACTTCATAAAGTTCCCAAAATGAATTCCATTCTGTTACATCACCATCAAAATGTTTGAGGTCTAATTTGGGTAACTTCACAGGTTCACTTCTTACAGCTAGAAGACTCGTGATGGAGGAATTTAGTCTATGAATTTCAGTGCCTACCGTTAGGCCATATTCAGCTTGATTCATAATTTGGTCAGGTTGTTCTCCAGGATCTGTTAGATTCAATATTTCATTATCCAATTCCTGGACTCTCTGTAAATATTCCTTCAAGGAGTCTCTCAATGAAGAAATACTATTGATATCACCGGCATCAGTAGTGGTTTCAACCTTTTTTGACCAGTTAGTTATCACAGTCTTAACCCCCGCCCCCACCGTCTCCTCTTTAATTCTCCTAGATCAGACATCTTAGCCTATAATTTACCAATACCTAATATACAGGTTCCTAATTACTAAAAGTGTACAAACTGTCAACTCCAAAAAATAGTATATATACCACATTAGTAAATATAATGTTTAAAAGTTGACTAAACTTCAGATCAATTAATGGTAGATCACTACTGGTTATATTGTGTATATATGTGCCCTTGACTACACATACATATATACAATGCACAACGGTTTATTCCATATTAAATCTCACTAAAGTATCTTAAAACTCACCATAAATTTCAAAATATTAATATTTCCTTTCCATTACCTACAGTTTATAAAGAAGGAAAAAATAAATTTACGAAGTGGAACTGCGTCAACCATCATTTCGCCTAACCTAACTTAACCTAATTTCTGGGTTGGCATGAGCACAACCTGGTATTTACCAATCCTGACTAAAGACATAGGCATCAGCTGCTTCACATAAGTGACTCTGCAGTGTCTTATAACTATCATACTGGAAATGTACTCTATCACCGGCAAAGTCTCTTTCTATTAACTGATTGAAAACAAAGGTTATTTCTCGGTTTCTCTTCAATAATTGGTTTAGTAGATTTTTTCGTGCTCGATATCTATCCCTAGGGATGTTTCTAGGAGCATTACAGATCTCTACACTAACTACTAAAACCTTACAGTTATAGATACCTTCCAGTCTCTCTACTAGTCCTAAGATCTTAGTTTTTACTTTATTGACCAATTCTGGATCGTCATTGCTAACATCGGTGTCGTTTCCTCTGACGAAGAGGATAACGATATCTGGGGCATACGCTGTCAATTTGGTCACTAACACAGAATCCAGTAGGTTATCGCACACTGCTCCTGATTTCCCAAAAGTGCGATAATACAAGGGCTGTTTTAGTCTCACATCACTTTTACTGCAGCACCATGTCATAAAATGACCGAGATGTTTTACTTGAGAATGCCATATCACAGCAACCTTTCGCTCTATGCGAAATATGTCGGGATAGTCCATAGCCATTTTCTCAACTTTGTTATTAATGTGCAATGATCAAAAAATACAAAAAAAGAAAGGAAGGTTCAAATTCCCACCAAGTTATCATCAAAAGTCAGGCTTCAGTTAGGCTAGGCAATGATTGACCGAGTTTATTCTACTATTCCATGTCGGGCTAGGCTAACACGTGACATTCTAATATGGCCGCCACCATCAGCCGGTCACATCTTTATCTTTATTGCCAACTATCACAGCTCATAAATTTTAACCATACTGATGTCTGAAACAATAACCACTCACTGTAATCCTGGTCACGGAACCATTTTATTCCGACTCATTCAGAATAAGTATAGCATTTCAAATCGTCAGTGTTGTCATATTGCCTAAGTAATCTTAAACGTACTGACCCAAATCGTAGCCTAAGTCTTATGCAACGACACCTAGGTTACTTCACTTTTATGTTAGTTTTAAATTGTGATTATATTAATACATTGCGTTGTGTATATTAACTAAACTAACAATATGAACTAACTATTGGCGTATTTAATTGTTCCTAGCTCGATGTACAGTTAGACTGGCGTAAGCACAGTCTCTATTTCACTACCCTCATCTAAAGCACACATCAAGAAATTCTCCTTACATTTCGATATGCATATCTTCTAAAGAAAGCTTCCCTAAATGTACTTGAAAATGAATAGGAACGCTTAAATGGATTTGTAGACACCGACAATTATGGCTGCATTTTTTTGTAGACACCGACAATTATGGCTGCATTTTTAGTCCTCCACTAGCTACATCCACACTACGTTACAGCTATGAAGCGACCGCCTTCACGGCTGTCTTTGACCGAAACCAAGCCTTCGACTAACTACCGTGCGACAACCAATCTGGTAGTTAAGCAATACTACAAGTATGTAAAAGTCACCACATTGGCGCCAGCGTAGTGTTTCGGCGGCGCCATTAATTAAGTCTCCGCTGAGCATGTTTTCTTTGGTGACTTCCCATTTTCTACACCTCAATTAGTCACGCCTAAACCGTGCCAGGTCACGCATTTTTAACCATTTTTACTTTATACGTATTTATGCAAATGTCACACATTGTGTATCATATGTTTCTTCATTCACAGGCATCAAGACTGTATCCATATTGAAGTTCTGTATGTTTTGTATTGTAAATTGTACTCGTTCACTGTATATTATTGTTTATTGTTTCGACCTCAGGTCACAGTCAGTTCCATTGTCTTTGGCGGACTGGCGCCAGTCGGCCGCTATGTAAACTGCCTGGATCTGTAATAATGTAGCAGTAACTTTTACCAGCTCATTTCTTTGACACCTCTTACAGTGGTGACCCCCGGAGTATCCCAGAGCCATTAACGGACCGACACGGCGAATTAGTCTTGGCTCCAGGATTCCTCCAAAACGCTCTTAGCGGCCTAAACACGGCGCTGTAACCAGCGTTTGAGCGTGCTGACTCTCGTCGGCGTACCCCACCAGCGTCACTAGCGGAACCACACGGCGCACGAAAGTGCATACTGACACGAGTACCCCACTCCAGTAAAAGATCAAAGGAGCGAGCATGGACGCTGGTATCCCTCCTTCATGCAGTTAAACGCGGACCTCGCAGACTCGGAGGTTTACCTACCTCCCATCACACCCACGCCCGCCCCGCATTGAGGCCCTCCCGCACCTCCACACCCACACCAGCGCCCCGAACACACGATGGCCGGGCAACACAATCGCGGGCCGCCCTCACTGTAAAGCTGCCGCCTTTATTGAGTTCCCACACAGCTCTTGATCGCAGTCACCATCTCGCACTATCCAACCTACAAAAAGCCTCTTTTGCCCAAAAGCACATTCGTATCTCTCCCAAAATCTAATTACTTGAAGATAGGCGGAGGTCCACCTTTGGCTTGTTTTTGCAAAAAATCCAGACGTAACATTCTGCAGAACTTTGCTAACACATTGGCAAACAGACTGAACCAAAACACAAACTCTTTGACGCAGGCAATTAATATTGGAGTTTAAAAGTTTTATTAGCCATGAGAGTTCAGTGCATGTCCGGGAAGAAGTCAACACTGTATTTACTAAGTAAAAACCGAAGGAATGAACCCATTTTAGACAATTTTAACGGTCACAATCTTTCTGAGTTTTTTTTTTGTATTTAGCAGTCATATTTTAGCACTTTCCTGCAAAATTCTGCAAATAACAAATATTGCTGGCAAAATTGAAGTCGTCTGACGAATTAACACTGCCTTTTACAACCTAGCTATTTTGTACATATTATTAAATGGTGTCTCAGTCACGAGCACAAACTGGCGTGACTCCAGTTTGAATGTCAAAGACCGGACTGAAACAGAAACACGAACGTGAACATGCAAGAATGCTGTTTTGTTGTCAGAACTGAGTAACTGGTGCAAAGTATCCAAAAGATATTCAAAGCAAACAAAAAGCTGATAAAATACCAAATAAAGCCCTTGTGAGATCGGGTGGACCTTTGTACGTACCTACTGTTGCCTCCTACTGACAGCTTTACAGCTAGTGACGAACCAAGCGGGCAGTTTCGTCTTTCCGGCCGCCGTGTTCTGGTAATTGGCTACTGGAAGAGGATCCCGAGTCCCGACTCCGGTACATGACGTCAAATCTGAAAACAAAAAGTGACGGTGTCACTCCTGGTCTAACTCTTGAGAATTCAGGCTGAAAGAAGACAGACGCATGGAGACCCAGTCCCTTCTTTGGAATATACTCGCCTTTTCTTTTTACAGTCATTGTGCAAGAATGTTGGTTTTTAGTATTTTGTTGATTTGATCAACACTGATTTCTATTAGCATTCACGATGCTTCATTGTTTCTTTTACAATTCTCATTCTACCCCGCGAAAATTTGCTCAACAATTAATAACCTTTTTTTTTTGTCTTGCTCCCTATGAGGTGTTGCAGACATGACAGACCTTCTGACGAATTAACACTGCCTTTTACAACCTAGCTATTTTGTACATATTATTTTCACACGTGTTCTGTTATGCTATTTATCTTTTTCGTTCACCATTCCTAATTCTTTATCTCCTGCAGATGTAGATAATCTTTTTATGTCTTTCTTCTGTATGTAAACAGCAACTTATTCTACCTTCGTTTTAATCAATCACGTCATTTAACTAACTGCCCCATCTCCTTTCCCCAGTGACCTGGTATAATCCTATATCTCCACAGCCTTCAGTGCCTTTCTCCTTTAATAAAATTGTGATAATGGCTCCTCTGAGAAGCCTGATGTTCGAAACAGTGTCAGTTATCAGGGATAGCTGAAAAACAGGGGAAGTTGAAAGAAAAAAATAATAATAATGGCAGCCTGCCATGAGCATTGGAAACTGTCATTAGAGCCTTTGTTCTCAGGTGATCCCAAGGCAATTTCTCCTTCACCGAAAGTCGTTTTGAACATAAGAGATTTTGCATAAAGTGCACCTGGCGTCACTGATGACTGTTGCAATAGAAATTGTGTAAATGTACACAGAAGATCTGATGAAAAGCAAATTAAATTGTGAGTCGTGCCAAGAACACTAGATAAAGTACAAAATAAAATAACAAATAAATAAAAACAGTCGCCGAGCCTTACCACGCAGCCTCTCCTCTCTCACTCGTGTCTTCTGCTTCTTCACAGGACTCGCTGGCATATAACAGAGTTAGGAACTTTATTATTTTAGAGGATGCGTTACCCCATAACGCATTTTCCATCAATGGCGTCTGGGGAGGGATGGATGGGGATAGGGAAGGGTAGCGGTACTGTGACCTTTCAGCTTCCACAGAATCCGGAGAAAGTGGACCAAAATATAGATATGATTTATTATTTTCTTTGGTGGATATGGACGCTTCTGCACATACTGGATTGAGGAGTTACTTGTGGGTGTTGGTTTTACAGTTTGGCAGGTAAGACACTTGATCATGGTAGAGAGAGAGAGAGAGAGAGAGAGAGAGAGAGAGAGAGAGAGAGAGAGAGAGAGAGAGAGATCAGACTTACCGGTAAGGGAAATCGGAGTCGAGTATGTTTGAGAAGGTCCAGCTGAATAAACCGTGATAATGGCGGAGGTCCCCGAAGAGGTGTGATGGTGATTCTATATTCTAGTAGACCCATCGGGTGTGCGGTGACCTTTTTCGGGAGAAGACGACAAAAGAAAATGGATGAAATCTCATTAAAACAAAGCTGATGAAAATAAACAAGATGTAAAATAATGTCAGTATCCCTACTTTGTTTATATAAAAAAACTAATGAAACTTTTAACAAAATTTAAGGATCTGGGTCAGGCAGCCAAGGATCACTACTATGGCTAAACACCAAAGTGAGTGAGAGAGTGAACTGTAAATGAAATCAGTTTGTCCAAAGTTCTTGATGCGATCACAGACGGATAATCTCTTTCTCGTAGCTCTTAGCGATTGCACAGGCCATTAGAGAACACAAAAAGACAAAAAGTAGCAAGAGGGTCTCCCCCTTTCTTTCTTCTTCTCTCGCAATGCATTTCCTCGCTTTTCCGTCTTGAAACAAACCTGCGTCCTCTCCTTAGCTGAGGAACCAACTTTAGTCTCTAGAAGCCGAGCTCAAGGACAACTCTGTAAAGGGACCGGTCCATTCGGTTGTCTAAAATTTCTTCAAGCAACAGCTTCCAGTGTCTTCTGATATTCTTCTTCACGGTGCATCGGCCTCTGATTATTGCATGGCGACGCTAGTTTTTAATCTGACAATAACTGCAACTCTTACTCGGTATTTTTTGCCACGTGCATCTGTTTCTTTAACCATCAGTTTTCTTGCTTTTATCTCTAATTTGCATCTTTGGTCATGAAGACTTATACTTTCAGATATTTGAGCACACCATATGTATTGACGGTGACAAGCAGACACCTACTATTCCCTATTTTAGCAGCTTTCTTTATCAGGTCTGGTCCCTGGTGAAGGCATCGCGGAACGACATTCATTTCCTCGCACTGCCTATTGCTGGCAAAATTGATCACAATGCTTGACGCCAAGGAATTCTGCTTCTAAATAAAAGTATCAATTGGCAAATATTATACACACTTTTTTTCACCTGGTTATCAACAACACATGCAGCAGTGAACACATGTTACCATAAATACACAGAATATTAATATTAGAAAACTCCTCATTTATCACATCTATTTCCAGCTGCCACATTCAAGGATAAAGTTGTTAAGTATTACATTAACATCTGTGTCCACGATACAATTTACCTATTTGTTAAGGTATCTTGCGTTAGTCTCATACAGCTGATTCATTTGACAAAACCCAAAGTACAAGGTTACCAACAATATCATCACAAACCCACATTCCTTCTCAATATAACCATATCTCTGACAATGAAAGCATGTTACATAAGTGCTGCATACTCATTGTAATGTAACTATTGCCATTAACATGAACAGCCTTTTGTCAAAGCCTAAATTATGAGGTTATGATTTTCCTTCGTATAGTTGCCACTAGCACCATTTTCTGTACCAGTGCCAAACAAAACATGTAAAGACACGGTAATTTTCTCTTTCGTTCTACATTCGTTAACTAAGTATATGTAAATTTAGTACATAAGTTTATTTTTCAGAAATATTTGTTGGTAGATATTAGTGAAGTTTTATGAATGTACAATTTCAATTTTTTTTAAATACTTCCAGACTGCCCGAGCACTATAGTCATAAAATAGTAACGTCTGTGGAGTGGTAACGCGCCCCCCCCAGAAGCAAACTCTTGCAAACCCAAAATGAGCGGTTTGTTTCAGGCTTGTGATAGTTGCATTTTGAGTTTGTGTTCTACGAATAGCAGAGAACAGTTTGTTTCATGTACTATGAACGTTTACCCCCAAATAACCAAAATAAGTACATTGTATACAATACACACATTATTAAATAATTATGCTATGTAACTTATGAAAAACGCCATCAAATTGCCCTAGAACTACAAGTTTAAAGATAACTGGAAATTTTAATTTGGCGGGCTTCTCCATTATCACAGAACATAGTACATCCGCATGACAAAGTAGTTCTCCCTAGTCATATTATGTAGAAATTGCTTATGGGTGCGTATTTACGTTATCAGTGGAATGCATATCCGTAATCTTTAATAATATGTTGACATATTATTATACTATTGCCAATTTACATGGTAAAGCGCATTGGGATTTGCCTGTCTAGTATTGTTCCGCTTTGTTTACAATATTAACATTTGTATTTTGGCGGCAACGGTGCAACCGCAGCTGTACTCGTTACCGGCAGCGAAAAGGTATGTAATTTGATTTTCCTGTCATTAATTGTAGTTTTAATGGCCTTGTCTATGCTGTCCTAAATGAGGTGGAAATGCCAGACAAGAAAAGTGTCGTAGAATTGTCTGAAATATAAGAAATACTACGTAGTTTCCATATTGAAATCTTGTCTCGGTTTAGCCTAAACTACCTACCTATTAGTAGGTATATAGCTATGATACTGCATTGTCTGTACACAAATCAGTTAAATAAGAATAATAGGCTAATCGTAACCAAATCTATAATTGTAGGGAAAAGCTCCACGGTCGATATTGGTATAATAGAGGTAGCCTAAATCTACCTTAAACTAGAATACCTATCCCCTGCTGTTTCGGAAAATAGGGCCTAGACACCTACGACTCTAGTAGAAAATGTTTCGTAGATATAGGTACCTATTAATTGACAACAACCATCTGTAAGTGTTGTTAAAACTAACGTAAATATACCACATAGTTAGATAGCCTAACGTAGGCATTAGGGTAAAACATCGTCAAATGGTTCATTGTATCGGCAAATGGTCCATTTTTTCACTCGATATTTTATTGGTGGAACAACAATATAATTCAGTATTTAAGCATACCATGCAAAAGATTGAAGTTTCGTCAACAAAATGAGATATGAAATGGAATGTTTGTTGACACAAGTGACTCTGCAACCTTTGAGATGGCGTCAATTTTCAAAACTTAAGGTATTTTGACAAAAATGTTCAAAAGCGTCATGGAGCAGAGTTTGCACTGCGCATGGCTGGACTTTCATTAACTTCTGTTTAATCAGAAATTATGGCCTTAATTACGAACTTAAAAGAAAACACATTGACCTTTGTTTTTTGTAGGCATACCTAGGCCTAGATCATTTCCTAAATATAGGCTAGCTTAATGATTATGCACCTTTTGGGGACCAATCATATTTGATTTTACTTAAAAATATATGTATTTTACTTTCATAGACTTTTTTCATGGACAAAATTATAAGATTTTTTTTAATGTGATTTTCAAATCACTTATGATCTTGCCCGAGAAAAGTTATTTTGGAGTACAGCACCTTGGGATGATACAAAGTGTGTCAATTGAAGGTAGACTATATTAGTGAATGTATATCTCAATGAACTTTGAAAAATACATGGTTTTTAAAACTTATAAGAGATATTGTGAAGAAACTATGTTTGATTGATCATAATAACCTTCACAAATGTAGGCTATAGGACTATGAAATGTTAAATTTTCATAATCTCACCCCGTCACATTTTACCCTCCCACAATCCCCCCTTTAATGTTAGTACAGTATGTAATAATGGTGACAGATGAGGAGGCCCTCTTCCAGGTACTAAAAACTACCCACACCTAACCTCTAATAATTTAAATTATTACCTGTACCAGTAAGTTATGCAAGATTTATGGCAAAACTTTCAAATCCCTTTCTTCATATTTCCAGGTACAGTTGTTACTGGTACTGAAATTAGATCGAGGTAACAAATTCATCCCATCAAGAAACTAAAGTTATCACAACTATATACACTATGTTCCGTGTTTAAAATTTTACATTTTGACTCATATCCTGGTACCTACTCTACTATACATAATGTAATGGGATGCCACTTATTTTGCATGCCTTGTATGATACTTTGACAATGAGGGTAAGTTGCGGCAATAAAGATTTTATAAAAAATTATTTCATTGAAGAAAGAATAAGGAAACAGAAATTGAGGCAAATATATATAAAAAAGAAAGTAGCAGCACACAGGCAATCAGAAAGAAAAACGAGAAGAGGCACGAGCGCTGGCTCTTGCTAGAAGAGTTTTGGGTAAAAGTGAGTTGGAAAGACATAGTTTTTAAGCTGTGATGTGGTACCAGATACCACTGGTACTACAGAAAGTAATCCAGGCACAGCTGTGTTAATTTTTTAGACAATGAAAAGTATGTACACACTTCAGATGAGGAGGCAGTAGGCCATAGTCACAATTATGATGGTTATTGTTCAGAAGTGAGTGAAGGTGATAGTGAGGTTTTAGATCATCATAATTTACATGTTGAAGCTGATGCTCCTGGTACCCTCTGGGATGATTTAAGATCTGCAGCCAAAAACATGCATGACTACAGTGCAGGTAGATGCTGTTCTTAGTACTCTTCACAAACACAGAAACCTATTTGGCATCATCCCTAAATCATATAAATCGCTATGTAAAGTCACATACCCTCCTATAACTCAAGCCCTCAAAAGTAAGTCAGGGCATGATTACTATTATTTTGGGTTTGAGGTCCAGTTGAAGTGTTACTTAGAGTTTTATCCAGAAAATGATGTTAAGAAACTGGATACCATATCCATCATAATTAACAATGATGGCTTACCCTTATTCAAGAGTAACAACATAAGTTCTTGGCCTATACTAGTTCAGATTGCTAATTTAAGACCAAGGAAGGTATTTCCAGTTGTACTGACTGCTGGATCAGGGAAGCCTCACGACTTGGAATATTTGGAAGATTTCATCACAGAAGCCAGGCACTTGATGGAAAATGGATTAGAGTTTCATAACCAGAAGTTCTGCTTAGCTATAGCAGCCATTGTATGTGATGCCCCAGCTCGGGCTCATGTAAAGCATGTCAAACAGTTCTCTTCAACGTTTGGGTGCGACCAGTGCGAGAGCATAGGGTACCATGATGGATACCGAATGACTTGGCCTCGTACTTGGAAGCTACCACTCAGAACTGATGATAGTTTTAGAACTAAATCACAACTAAGTCACCGCAAGGCTGATGGAAAGGATAGCCCATTCCTGAGGCTGAAAATAGACATGATCAGTTCCTTTCCCCCTGATTTCATGCACCAGGGGGGAGGATGCATGAAGAAGTTATTGAACTGGAACATTTTTGGCCCAAAGTCAGCAGGAACTGATCAGTTCAAGTGTCGTATGTCTAGTAGAAATGTAGACACTCTTAACAAAAGGATGATACAGTTGAGGGATTTCATTCCAAACTGCTTCAGCCGTAAGCCACGCTCATTTAAAGACTTCGCTTACTTCAAGGCAACTGAAATCCGTCAGTTGCAACTATACACGGCTAAGATTGTATTCAAGAATCTGATGGCCACAGATGAAAGCTACCAGAATCTTGTCACATATAACAGTGTGTGTGCATTGCTTGTAGATGAAAGGACTGCACAACCCTACTCAGAGTACTGCCAGTTGTTAATGAAGAAATTTGTTGATAACTGTCAGGAAATATATGGAAATTCTTTTGGTGTATAATGTACACAGTCAGCTACACTTTCCCTCAGTGGCTGAAATGCATGGTAGCATAGATAATGTTAGTGCTTATGCATTTGAAAGCAAACTAGGGGAACTCAAAAAAAATGGTGACGTCTAGCCATCGACCGATTATCTCTTTGGTCAAGGGTGTTCAGAGAATGCAAGCAGCTGCATGTACAATGAAACTGAAAGACATTACGCACAGTATCAGTACAAAATCCCCAAACAACATATATGTTAACATGGAAAAGGGCAAATGCTTACAGGTAATAGATTTCACTGATGGAACAGTGTCATGCATGGAGTATGTTGCATCATTCCCTTTTTATGAAAAACCTTTTGACTCGAGAAAGATTGGTTGTTACCAGGTGCGAAGACAGGATTACCGTTATGTCACAGTGAATACAGCTTACATCATGAAATGCAGGAGAGGAATGAAAATAGACATTGATAAGTTAGAAAACATGAATTTGCCAGAATATGAAAACATTTCCATTATTATGGCAATGCTTCATGACCAGGACAACTGTTTATATTAAGCATAATGGTATCTGTACTGTGCATTAGCTCTAACTAAATGAGGATTTATACTTGTAAAAACTTATCTGAACATATAACATAACTATTGTGCAATGAACTCGTGTAATGTTTATACAGGAAGGACAGAAGTAAATATAATCTAGTAATTAAAGAACTTAGTGTACTGTATACTGTATAAGGCAGTGGTGCTTAACATTTGTGGGCTTTCACCCCCTTAGGGTTAATCTTGAATCAGCGGTGGCCCCCTTATCCCCAAAGAGCAAATGTTTCAGTAACCATACCCTATAGGATATGCTGGCTGAAAGCAGCAACTTCTCCATAGATAAACTAGTGTCCTATTTAAAATAAAAGAATCACTCCCACCAAATATAATTCAGTATGGTCTTAATAGTATAGTAAATCTGTAGCAATACCAACTAAAAACATAACCCCAGTGTAACAAAGTTAATTTAACTTTTCGTACCAAAGTCATTTTGGCTCCACTTATACTCCTCTCTATACTTTTCATCTTTCCCATGTAGAAGTGCATAGCCCACATACCCAGTTTTCTTCTTGATCTTCATTCATTTATTAATTTCCCAGGGGAGGCGTGCCCATAGTGTACTAGTAGAGAGCAAGGCATGCAAAAATGAAAGTGGGGATTTTTTTTAAGTACAGGTATTCTACATTTGTAAATTTCTCATTTGTATATTTGTGGGATTACTTTTAAGCTGATTTTACAAGAGAAAAGAGATGTAAGTTTAAACTTAATACTGCCATACTATGTAACCTTTTTATGGAGTATGTGACATTTAAACTTGCTATACATATACCAGGTAATGTACATAATACAGTATTTAAAAAAAGTATAAATTTCACTCTGGCTCATTTTTGTTGATATCATTGTCTTCTCAGCAGATTTGAAATGTCCTCTTCCGAG
The DNA here is from genome assembly GCF_040412425.1 of Macrobrachium rosenbergii. Classification (NCBI taxonomy): domain Eukaryota; kingdom Metazoa; phylum Arthropoda; class Malacostraca; order Decapoda; family Palaemonidae; genus Macrobrachium; species Macrobrachium rosenbergii. The sequence goes on from NC_089793.1 coordinate 44,969,367, forward strand.
TCAGAGCTGGAAACTCCTCCAGCAAAGAAGATGTGTTCCTCGCAGTCTTCCATCATTAATCGTGTTTCTTCAAGGCAGTCGGAAAAAGCACAAGTAAGTTGTAGAGAGGTGTTATTTCATTCATAGATGTTTTGTAGTCATGCAGAATGTTCAGTGTGTGCATGTATGAAATTCAGTGGACAGGCAGAGTGCATATACTATGCTGTACAATATTATATCAGTGTACTGTACAGGTACATTGGTATTTCACCTGTGAATTTAAATGTTTTGAGCTGATCCATTCTCACTTCAAAGGGATGAGATTCAATTGCATCCATAAAGGTAAAAAGAACATTTACATGATTAATTGATTTAGGATATATAATTATAGTAAGTATACTAAATAGGATATATTAGGTAGTCTACTAATATACAGTCTGTATGTTGTGCACAGAAATGGTGGGCTGTGTTTGACTTCGCAGAAGACCATAGCCTGCTGACAGTTCCTGGGGCTGGGTCAGGACAATTAAAAAGTCAGACAAAACGGGCACAACAAGAGTCAAAACTAAATGTTTTGGCCTAAAAGGGATCAGCCGATGAATTAAATGTTCAGAAATTAATTAGAGTTTGTTCAGATCCTGATGTTAATAAATGGGATTTATTAGCAGGAGTTTTGAAAGGTTTTTACAATAGCCTTAGAGACGGTGATGCATACATCACTGAGAAACTTGGTACAGTCAGCACCAGTTCCAGTGCTGTTACTGATTTAGAAGACTTACTTGAAAAAAGCTGCTTTAGCAGTAAAAAAACAAGTTATAGACCCAGCCCCAGGACATTCAGTGATATCGTCAGCAGATCTCCCACTCCAAATGTAGCCAGGACTCCACTTCAATGTCCCAGACAGGGCATAACCCCAGCCCCAGTACCTGTACTTCAAACAGTATACTTGGTATGTATCAACAGTAACATATATACAGTATGTAATTGAATTAAAATATCGCCATTTATTTGTATTTTACAAGTGAAATGGTATATCAGCACTACCATACATTCTTAGCATAAATTTTTGAAAATACTGCTGTTAACAATTACAGTTTAGAACATTGCAGGTAATTATACTCTTTTCTTTAATTTTAATTATACTCTTTTCTTTCCTTTTACCAGCCCTTGCACTTGGTGTGGAGTTTGTAACATTTTTAGCAATGTGTGAGTGGTGGTTGAATGAGATAATTATCATATCTTTTCCTCACACCTTGATTTCAATCTGTACTTCCAGATGTGAATGCTGAAAGTGGTGATGAGAGCCAATCTATGCAAGTTACATCTGAGAGGAAAGCTGTTGATGGACGTTACAAGGCTGACCTTAATGGTATTATCATTCTACTTCATTTTCTTTGACAGCATGCATTACTTTACTGTATCTCAGTCAGTCAGCAGCAAAATCTCATCTCCGTTTTGGGGGTGAGAACGGACCATCTGCTCAGGGGAAAAAACTTTGTGCATGCACTTGACTCACTTTGCTCCTTGTTATAGAATGTTATAATGTAAAACTACCTAATTCACTCCTCGTTAGGGGATTATCACACATCTGCAGAATAGAATTAGCTCAGTATTTTTAGCCAAGTTGATTCTGGGGTCTCTGGGCACTGATCATCCTTTATATATACCAAATATAGAAAATTGGACATAATCTTGATTGTATAAGATGTTCCATTTATTAATGAACCTTTTACATTGCTACCATGAGAAACAACACAAAAGATAGGGTCATGGTTAATTACCTTCTTTTTGTGGAGTGAAAAGAATTACGCATACGGTACTTATTTGCACTGATGAGATTTTTCAGGAGATTTGAAAGGGAGGACCGGGACCTCAAATGAGACCCCAGAATGATCATTGATGCCTTGCCTGATGGCTCATAGTTGCAATACAGCGTGCTTGTTTGATTGCCATTCTTGATTAGAATATGGTATATGTGACATACCCCTTAAACTGACAAATCTGAGATGTAGACCCTTCAGTTTAATGCATCTCATAAGTTGCTCTCGATTTCATTAAACTTTTAACTTATTTTATTGAATTGTTTCCAGGAGCTGTTACCCCAAGGCCACAAGGAAGGAGGCTTTATGATGATGTACAGGAGTCAGTTCGCAACAAGACCAAAGGAGACGAGAGGAAGGAAAACCAAGTTAGCGGAAAAGAAGGGTGAGACAAAATATAGGATTTATTTTCTTTGTACTGCAGTAAACCTACTCTGTAACAAAAGTCTCTTATCAGCTAGTGTTGGAAGACATTTGTGTTGCACCACTTATGGATTGGACAGAGGAGAATGTGTGAATACCGAACTTCAAAATCCTGCTATTGTCTGTTGATCATAGATACAAAGTTCTTCACCTTTCCCTATCCCATGCAGCCCAAGGACTGGTACTCGGTCTCTGGTCTGGGCAACAATCTCCTTCCTTGTCTCAATATTTTTCTTCCTCTGATTTTTTCACTGAAGTACAAGTTTTGAGTTCTGGATTGCACAGTAACTTAGTAATCACTAATCAGTTCTGTATGTTGCTAAATGCAGGCCCCACTATGGTCAGATCAAGTCTTCAGACTACTTAAAAGAAATATATATGCGCTGTAGTTTATTTTGGTTAGGATACTGGAGACTTTTTTTTTTTGCCATGGCCACCTCCCCAGTTGGAAGCTCCCTGGGGCAAGGTGTCACAGATAAGATAAGGTTATTTTGTGGTACCAAAAATATGAATGAAGCATCCAGTGAGGTGAAAAACATAATTTGTCCAAAGTGGGGTTGCTCTATCTCTACCATATAATTTTTTTTTACTTATATCAATTAGCATACATAGCATAATTTTGTTACTGCAGGATATTCAAGAGCAAACGCTGCTGCTACACTTGCTTCAAGAACTCAAGAAGGATGTCCAAGAATTGAAAGAGGATGTCCGGCTTATCAAGAATAGGATGGACACGTTGGACCCTAAGTGTGGTGAAAATAAAACTGTGGAAACCACTTTGGAAAACCCCTTCGAGATACTTCGGTCATTTGGCTTCAGAGCCAATTCATTGGAAGAAGTAAGTGAGCTTTTAAATAATGGCAGGATACAAGTACATGCAATATGATCATTAGTTGCCTAGCACTGAAGAATAAATTACAGTTGGGAATTACCCCCAATTAATAAATAAGGGTACCCAACCTTTCCTGGTTCTAATATAGCCTCTGCACAATAATTAATACAAGTCAGATTTTTTCACTTTGTATACTGGTTGTTCAGTATAAGAATATAACTTCTTTTATATCCAGACAGAAGGCTGAACGTCATCTTGTTTGCAGCAAGATATCGGATAAGTAATGTATTTTGTCTCTTAACAATGCTGCTGGTGTTGGTAGTGTATAGCTGATATTATAGTCTAGTCAACCCTTGATTTAACAAACTAATTCGGTGAAAGCCTGTCCATAGGTTGAAAAGCCCTTCTTTTTATTGTACAGTTACTGGAGGCATATTTCTGTAGCTATTTGTGTTTTTCACTTTGTGGGAGGTTTTCTGAAATTATGTGGTAATAAACTGAGTAAAATTAAAGTACAGTACATGCTTGATAAATTTTCCAAGCATTGGGCAAAAAGGGCATGCTGTTTGTAGTTGATGGTATCAATTAAACCGAAATCCGTTAAATTGAGGGCTGAATGTAAGTTATTTGAGAAAAGATGCTTTGCTTACATTTACTATACTGTTGCCTTTTTAAGCTTGACAAACTTGCACTGAGCCACTTGCAGGTGCAGAGGATGAATGAATGAATGAAAACTATGGGATTTAATGGTGGTTTACATAATAGGAAAAATAAAATATCCCTCACATTTCTAATTGCAATCAAATCACAATTTTGGAAGGGATTAAGGTCATTTGTTCTCTGCACCTAAAAGTGACTTGGTGTAAATTTGCCAGTTTCAGAAAAAGTAGACTATAAAAAAGTGAAGACCTTTTTTCTCATCTGTGTTCACATTTTGGTTACTCTGTCCTCACCGTCATCAATATTTTCAGTGCCATAGGCTGCCCCTGCTAATAGATAGCCTGGCAAAAATGCCTCTAGACAGTCAGACTAGAATTCTCAAATAATTATTACCGCTTCACGTCTTTCAATGTTGGAAATTTTGTTTAGACTTTTTTCACATTAACATACGTTTGTTATTAACTTCCATTTTATCCGGGCATCTACATCTACATTGTTTTCATCATATTTGCATATAATTAGTACTGTCACTTCTGTCTGTATGGCAATGAGGTATGTACTACATATACTCACTACTGTATTATAATGCCAAATTTCTCACCTTAATTATCCAGAAAATAACTCTTAATATTGATTTACTTCATAGTACATTCTCATTCATTCCCGTGCTTGGGTGTTCTGGGTTTTGTTACAGCTGTGTAAGCCTGCAGTAAGGCTTTTTACTTCCTGAGTTGTATGCATATATTGTCTATGTGTGATTTGGTGACACACATGATATCCAAAATGCAACCATTATGCTAAGGATTCCTTGTACATTTTTTGTTGATTTTGTAGCGTTTAGCTTCCTGAGAATGTGTGGCCTTTGCAGTGACAGCAGTGGAAAAATAATACTTCCCACTGATTCTAAGGTGAATTTAAGTCCATGACATTTGGGTGTTATTGTATGAATAGCGGGTGCATGAGGTTTATGCACGTACACTGTACAGTATGTATTGGGTCACTTTTTCATCCGCATGTGTTAGTGTTACTTTTGCTAATGTATTTTAGTTAACTTTGTTTTGGGTACGGTCTTTCCCCAAAAGTATTGCAAAATTTATTTACTGTCATAGATAAGTAAAATGAATGGGCAGGTTGAGCTTACAATAATTGTGTATTAACTCCTAGACGGCGGGTCATAAAAGGACACATTTGCCACCCATGGCAGGTGTTTTTGGCCACCCCCATAAATCAATTAAAAACCATTGTTCCCCTGTAAATCATGAACAGTGGTCAAGAAAATCATGAACATAGTCAAGTAAAGGTTACGAGGTGAAAAAGAAAAAAATACATATATTATTTACTATATTTTCGAATAAGTTTTGATGGATTCATCATATTAACTAAATTTATTCATATCAAGCATATGAAGTAATAAAAGTAACAATAAGTACGAAAAACACAAAATCACATTTTTGGCTAGAGAGACAGGGAGGGAGGGAAATAAGGAAAAAAATTCATCTAAAATCATGTGTCATCAATAGGGTCCTTCTTTAACGACTGGAAACGCTTCCTCTGACTTAATTCAAGTAGGAAATAACAAAAACCTGGATGTTTCCAGTAGAATTTTTTTTTTTTTTTTTTTGCTGGTAACACCTGTTACCACCTGCTTTTTGAGTACACAATGGTACTGGTAACATTTATTACCACCTGCCTTCTGGGGGTTAAACAACGCTGCCACATTCAAACTCTATCTTAAGATAATCTTGGGTGTTTCCAGGACAAACCATAATGTGACATTAACCACATCTCTGGATTTTTTTGTAAAAAACTTCACACAATGTAGGCTTATGTGTACTATGAATTTGTATCAAATTATAATGTTTTAATATTTCTGGTTTTTTAATTAGGGGAATGGTTAAAAGTGCCAATTTTTCCGCACCCACTATTTTAAAATTTAAATATCTTATTTTTTAAGTTAGCAAATTTGTGATTAGTGCATTCAGAGGTTAAAAATAGCTCTTTTAATATTATATTAAGCATTTTTTTGGCTACACTAAAAAACAGAAAAAGTTACAGAAGCATTTTAGTTCACTTAAGCTTACATTGTGTAAAATTTTTAATAGAATTCATAGATGTGATGTCAAATAAAAAAAAAAATTCTCCTGAAATCACCCCCTTGACATTGTTAAAGGATGTGCAGTGCTTTTCAGGTGATTTTCAATAAGAAATGGGCATGTCTGCAGTTTTTTCATTATAAATACAGGAAACAATATTTGAATACTAATAAATATTTGTTTTATCAACAGCTTCTTGAGCGGGAAAAGCAGTTCTCAGAGGAACACCTAGATAGCGAGAAGAACAGAGGCTCCCTTTTAAAAGTCCTCGTAGAATTAGCGCCAAAACCAAAACATGGAAGTAAAATCTCGGCATTGGACATCATTCGAGTGTCAATGCAGAGACTTGCTGGCGACTGGCTTTGGCAATATATTTGTGCCACCCGGTAGATCGGGGACAAAGATGTCCATGAGCAGCAAGATGCCACAAATAAGGGATATAATTCTCCTTACTGCATGCAAGACACTTTCAATAGATCCAAGAGAGGCAACAAGTGCTCTCTCAGTTTATTTGAAAAACACAAGCACTAGAGCATCATCCAAACAACACAGGGAAAAAGCTAGGTTAGGTGGGATAATAAGGTCAAATAACAGTGATGAGCATGGAAGAGCTCAACCTCATTCACAGGGAAGACAGGCTGGTAATGACTTTCACTCTGGAGGTGCAGATCCTGGTGATAGCTCTGCCAGTGAGGATTCACTGTCTCTACTAAGTCTACAAGAGATATCTGATGACTCGGATACAAACTAAAAATTAGTAAGAAAATCATATTCAACATACGAGTCTGTATCCGAGTGGTCAGATCTATCCTAATTCTAGTAGCTACCTCCTCTATATTTATTTTTCTTTGCTATTCATCCTTCCTGGGTAAAAGCTCTTAGACTGCATACCCAATTTTGTTCTTGATATTTATTCATTCAGTTTGAAAGTTAAGGCAGCAGTACTTATGATAGCTACTGTATGAAGCATCTGGAATTAGAAGGATGGATACCGACATATTGTAGCTTTCTAATATGTAAAAACTAATTATAATACATTTAATGCGTTTATGGCTGTACTATAGACTATTGAGTGAGTCATTTTTGTTGGTGCTTTATGGACTGTAAGAATGCCATGAGATTAAATTTTCCTATATAGCCCTTGTGTATAAGTGAAAAATTGAACAGGTTTGCATGTTGTGGTTTTGTACATGTTAGCTTCATCTAATTCTATTAGCATAGTCTGTCATAGAGGCGGCTAGACTTGGCTGACCTTGTTAATACTAAACTCCATAGTTGTTTCTCCACACTCAGGAATGCCATTATTTAATTTATTTTCTTGCTGAGTAAATGTGTACATATGGTACTGTGTATGATAAATAATAAAATGAAGATTGTACAGTTTTGAATGGTGATATTAAATGAAATTTTAAGTGTAATGGGGTTTCTTCAACATACAGTTGAAAAGGAATTTACTTTATATGCTATTTATGCCTACAACTTCAAGAAGATTACAGCAGACAAAAAAAAATCGTTGTGTAGGTACTTTATTCCATGTTCTTTTCTGCTTATTTCCTTTGGGTACTTTTTACTGTATAAAGGAAAGATTATTTTGTTAAATGTAATGTATTATGATTTATAATAAATTGGTTCTTAAAATGCAAGTATATTATTCAACATTTTGGAAACATTTAATTTTTGTGTTTGACAGCTTATTCCCCAGATGGGTCATCATAACAGTTCACTGATACCAGGCCCCTGTTTACTGCTAGGTGAACATGTACAGGCTCAGGGTGTAAGGTGACTTATACCTAGCCATCTTGCCTTCCTTGGGGATCAAACCCAATGTATATAGGCCTACAGGCTATTAGCAGAAAGGTGCTTTTCAGGTTTTTTTTAAGCTTTCATGAACGTTCATGAAGGTGCTTTTTGGGTTCGTTTTAAGCATTCATGAACGTTCATAAGACCTACTATGAGCTCTTTTTGTTTACAAAAATGGGTAGTTTTAGTGTCGTTTTTTTGGGCTCATTTTAGGTTCACGAACATAGTTTGCGCGCCTTGAGGAGACGTTTCACAAACTCTCATAGAACTTCAAGTTTCGGGTGGGGCAGAGTAGGCTCGAATGTTCGAGTGAGCGATGAAAGCACCTTACGTATATATGACCAAGGTATTAGACAGTAGATAGACAGCAGAGAGCATACCGACAGAGGACAGTCCCCACACATCCCATTTCGTCGCCTCATATGGAGTAAAGAAACCCAGATTTTCATTTGAAGAGATTTATTCCAGCGGCAGCTGATCGCGGGAAGCCGTTCCAAAAGAGAGAGAACAAAAAGCGTGTAAACAAAGCCTCTGTCACATTACATCCAGTACAAGGTGAGGACACATCGTGAAGAGTACAGTGAATAAATTCTATACTTTATCTTTAAGTCAGCGTTTTAATAACACCACTTTATAAAGCCACTTGGTTGCTTCCAATCACGAGCTATATTTATGCATACATCACATACTTCTACATCCTTTGAATATCAGGATCACATTTCAGAATGACGTGGGCAATGCCACTTGCAACATGTTTCTTAATTAACATATCAGTACATCAGGAAATGGCTGTAGGTGATAATATCTCTTAATTAACGCACCAGCCACTTCGTTCTACTCTTTATTGACATTACAAATCATCATTTTCTGTTTTTAATTTCCCGCTCTTTTCTGGCTTCAGCGCCTTCCTTGTTATGTATCCGGTCGTTGCATCATCCCGGCTGCCTCCACAGCAAAATTAGCAACAACATTGATATTGGAAGCAGACTTCACATCAACAACAGGTATATCACAAAGGGTATAGCAACCTTGCTTTTCTTGTCAGTGATACAACCTGAAGCCGGCGCGGACCTTATTAATAATTTATACATTCTTTTCCTGAATTTTATCTTTGTTAGGAGCAGTCATCTTTCCCGTAGCTCTTCCAATAATCTAGCCTTTTCCATGAAACTATCATTTTGGAATCAACCACTAATGATTCAATTTTCTTGGCAACATTATCAACTTTACGGTCAATTTCTCAGAGCAAATTTGCCTAGTCACCAGTTGCATTTTTCCAAAAATATTTTTAATTTCAGCAATCCCGCCATTTATTTATCTCAGCGTTTTGGTCCTCTAGCAGCTTCATTTCCTTCTCAGTACAGTGGTTCCATTCTCCAACTCTCAGCAACTATTTACTGTTAATTGCGCTCCATCAAAACAATTAGGACAGAGCCACTTTGGCTTCTGACATTATCAGTACTGATGCTAAAGAGAAATAAATTTCTTACGATATCACTCATATTATTCACATCCTTTCTGCTCTTTATCTTGTCGTCTATTCAGTTTACAATTACAAAATAATTCTCCACTTTTGCTAGATATAATATAGATTTATTGACACTGATACTTACTAATGATATTGTATGTACAACACGACAACTGCCACAAGGAAAAAAAATAGCTTTGTACTTTTCAGAATATGACAGTACTTAAGAAGCACATCTGCTCTCTAGCGCCACTTGCTTTCATATATATATATATATATATATATATATATATATATATATATATATATATATATATATATATAATTAAAGTTTTACACTGAGGGTTGTGGAACTTACCATGGAAACTCTCAAATCTGACTGAAGGAGCTGATTCAGGTAAAACAAAAACATGAAGTCTGAGCTGAAGCCTTACTTCAACAGGGAAAGTTTCAGATAAACATGCAGAGTCACTTAAAATCACTCATATTTACAATTGACAACTAAATCAGAAGAATGGGGAAATTCAGAAACAGACAGGTAAAACAGATTCTGTCAAACAACTAAATTTACAACAAATTAAACAATGACAGAACTGGGGAAAAATCCTCTTTGATGGACACTGTGGGGTGAGGGGCAGTGGTTAGGACCACGGCACAAGCACAAGGTGAACAGTTGATTCCACAGCTAACAACTCTGTCTGCAATCGAGAACGCATTCAGTTACTTACAAAAGACTAGGTAGCACAATAAAGGAGAACAGAGGATGCACGGAAGGTGTAAAGGCAACTCGATTCTAAGCATTGATAAAACACTTGTGAATTTGGACATTTAATCACTGCACTAAATAAGTCAGGTCTCTGTGGAAAATTGCACTTAGGAAATGAAATAAATTTCAATAGAAGAAATGAAAGATTCGCGACTGATTCAAAACCTCATTTCTGGTACATTACTTTTCCGTCGGAGACAGGGGTCCTCGTCTTCAGCGCCAGCATGAGGGCAAGAATTTAAAGGGCTTGCATTGTAAAAGACTGAGGCTCCAAACAGCCGGGGTCAAGGCTCTAAGGCCCTGTCCACACTAGCGGGCATGCCCGTCGGGCACTTCCAGCTGTTTATATTTTCTCTGGCTCTTGAAGCAGAGTTACCAGACAATCGCATCGTTCTGGCTCCATACTCGGTCAGTCAGTATAGTGGAACGGTTCGGGAACAGTGTTTGCCCGTCGGGCAGTGCCGCTAGTGTGGACAGGGCCTAAGGGAGTGTAGTGGAAGGGGCAAGTGTATGGATTCTGCTGCTGGTGTTTCTGAGGAAGTACCACTCATGAGTTGCCTTTTAGGATTTCGATGGATTATTTTCTCTTCCTTCCAGATGGTGCTGTCTATTAGCTTGGCAGTCCGTTTCCTATGTGTCCCGGACCATGTGGCAGGCCACTGGCCACGTGGTGACCAGTTGCTAAGGGGCCAAGCCACATTCTTTTTTGGATTAATCTCCTTCACCAGCTCGTCTGCACCTCAAGCAGGATTTGGTCTCCAGAAGTGATTACCGGGAAGGTCTCGAGCAGTCACTAGGTTAAAGAAGAGGATTAAAAGATTATCAAGGGGGAGGAATGAACGATTTCTTTAGGAAGGGGCAATATTTTCCCGCACCTGCCCTTGTTAGTCAGCGGTGTTATTAACGTTACTGTACTTGTCTCCAAAAAATAAAAGCAAATCAAGCTTATGAGGGCTATACTGTATGTTATTGCAAAACTTAGAGGGGGGGAGGTGGCTTAGAAGAGGTCTCCCTCATTACACCTCCCCAACCAAGTTGACATTCCGCACCCTGAATCGGGTGGGAATGTCTACGAATAAGTCAGCTCGACTGGATAAGCTATTATCTCTCTTTACCTCCTCTTTTAATATCACTAACGTCTTAAAATTATTAACTCTGCGAGTCAATCAGTTGCAAATTATACGTCATCACTTATAACATGCAGAGTACAGAGCTGCTGGAAATTAATTCATTAAATTAAAATTATCTTGTTGATACTTTACGGCAATATTATATCAAGTTCAAACTAAAAGTATTCAGTGACTTATTATATCATGAATCAGAGTAATAACGTAAAATAGAGTTAAAGCATTATCTCTAAAGTAATATCTAAAATTAGTCATGCACGTAATGATAAAGTTAGCTTCGTGAATTCCAAGTCATGCAGTTAGTTTTCCTTAATGAGTCATTGCAACGAGGTACTCGAGAACTTATGATAGGTGATGCCAGGATAGTTGTGCGCGGTGACATTATGCAAGATATGGCACTAACATCGCGAGTGCCTCGTGGCACAAATCTCGGTACGTGATATTCAACCATGGCAGATGCAAGAGTAAGTAATAATTGTTAAGGAAAAATTATGATCAATATGCCAGGATTATATTCCTTAGCCTATGAAAGATGGCTAGGCTTTTTTATTTTTTTTTAGCTCAAGAGGCATCAAATTATATATATATATATATATATATATATATATATATATATATATATATATATATATATATATATATATATATATATGTATATACAGGGTAGAAGAGACTCTTTAGCCTTGGCGGGCAACTCTTTACTTAATCTTTTCCTTCTGAGCTTTCTATAATTTAGAAATCCGTCCTGATTGACTTCTTCCAGCCGTTATGGCAAACTTGGAAGGTCCTATTTTTTCCTTTTTGCCTCAGAAGGTGTACCAGCTCCAGCTTGTCCACCAGTTGCTTACGGTGCTTTTTTATTGACATATGGTCATCTTTATTCATCCCTAATATGAAACTACTGTAAATAATGTAAATGTTGTTGTTGTTGATTTTGTTGTTTAGTCTACTGATTTTACCATGTTAATGTTGTTATGAATTTGTTTATTAGATTTGCTTCTAATTTTATGCTATTAATCTTAATGCTACTCATTATCGTAAGACAACCTGCTGAGTACTTTATTCAGAATATTCTAGGCCTAAGGTCAAATTTTCTTGAGCTCCAGAGTTGTGCCCTTAACTATGATTTGCGTTTTTATTCGAGATAATTATTATTATTATTCAGAAGATGAAACCCATTCACATGGAACGAGCCCACAGGGGCCATTGACTTGAAATTCAAGCTGCCAAAGAATATGGTGTTCATTAGGAAGAAGTCAGTGGAGGTGAAGGGAAATACATAAAGAAGAGATCCTACTTATTAAAAAAGAAAAAAATAAATTAATAAATAGATAGAAATGTATTAAAATGCAAGGAGAAAGTATTAGGGTAGTAGTAACAAATCAGTAGTTGAATTTTTAATCCCAGGGTTTGATACTTCTGATTTTATATATTGTTGTAACATCTGGAGTGCAGTTGCCATGAAGTTATTTATTTCAATTTCTTAAGTAAGTTCAATAATATTTAGGTATTTGCTGTTTATCACAATCCAAATATTAACAATTCTATATATGGCTGTCTCTGAAAGTATTAGTATGGCTCAGCCACAGGATTCAAAAGCTTCGTTCGTTATTTGTGAAGACTGCAATGCAAAGCACAGTTAGTGGTTTAATTAAAATTCACGGATCTACATGACCTGTCTGCTCTTGAATTCTGTGTATCCTCCAATTTCGTCCAGCTAACTGGGAACCCATGCATATTTCTGGTAATAGATTGAGATTACATACCTGTCAATCAGTATATTTCTAATGCCACCAATGGAAAAACGTTCTGGTTGAAATCTACAGCCAACTGGGATTGCATTATTGAAGATTGTGAGGCATAATACTTCAGATGCTATATCAGATCCAGATCTCAAGAAGTTAAATGAAATGCTGATGGCTATTTTGGTAAGGTATGTTCCTGGAATGGTCATAAGATTAGGACAAGTGACCAGCCTTCATTTGATGACGTTATTATTATTATTATTATTATTATTATTATTATTATTATTATTATTATTATTATTATTATTATTATTATACAGAAGATGAAATCAAAGGCTCTTGACTTGAAATTCAAGCTTCCAATGAAAATGGTGTTCATTAGGAAAAAGTAAGAGGAGGTAAAGGGAAATACATAAAGAGGAGATCCCACTTGTTAAAAAGAAAAAATAAATTAATAAACAGATAAAAGCGTATTAAAATCCAAGGAGAATAATAGGGGGTTTAGAAACAGACAAACAGACCGACACAAAGAGATAATAGCATTAAGTAATGACACGAAAATGTACGGTTAAGTAAAAAAAAAAAAAAAGATAAGTAAAAAGAATTTTAAAAGAAATCTAGGAACCGTAAAGAAGTAAGCACTGCACATACACAAGCACACACAAAAAGGCAAATATATATATATACATATATATATATATATATATATATATATATATATATATATATATATATATATATATATATACATATATATATATATATATATATATATATATATATATATAAATACGTATATTGTTAAGTGAGAAACCACTTCTGAAGCAAACCCAAACCTCCAAACTGCCTTGCCCCCACAAAATAACGTAATTTAGCACTGATACTTAACTGAGAAGGGCGTGAGAAACTCAGCCCTACGTAAATTTCTCTCCATGCTCCCCTTTTTGGTGCATCTGTTTATCTTTTCTAAAGACCTGGTGACTGCTTGAATAACCTCTTTTCAGATAAAAAGAATGGAGATGAATCCTGCCGAAAATCCTCCAGAAAGGTTGAGTTCCCCATAAAGACTAGCAAACATGAGTTGCCAGAAGTCACCAGGATTTGGGAAAGATCCCAACATAGAAAACGAGGTGACATGACCACCATCTTGCGATGACAGTGACCTCTGGGAGGAGCAGGATAATAAGCCACTGAGGTCATATAAAGCGAGGAACAGCGGCTGTCGCTCTCCGAACACCCTGTCAGCAGACCGACACATCGGGCCAGCCCTAGGAGAGCTGTTAATCAGCTCAGTGGTCTGGTAAAACTAAGGTATACTTACTTACTACCTTTTGTATACTCCTTATTGAGCTGACCCCTCCACGTGGTCACCTTTCGACCACCCAGTCACATTACCTGTGCATTTTCCAATTAAACTCATTCCTCCAGAACTGGTGAAATTCGACGAGGCCCCTCCATCGCTCAGTTATAAGGTAACGTCCTGACTAGAGGTTTTTTCAACAGTCACGTATCTTTAATCTCCAACTGCACTCTCATTTTCTTTTCTGAAGTGTGAGTTATCACAAAGACCTGACTCACTTAGCTCAGTGTGAATTTTAATGCAAGCATATCGTACCAGAATCGAGTTATCTTGGCACCCTCTGTGCAACCCTCTATTTGTCCGAGCGTTCAATTATCCTTGTGTAACTGCTGGCATTATCAAATTGCAGACGGTACAACGGCTGTGGAGACATCTACTTGTCTTGTGCTTCTTGCAGTGAGAGGCCACTGGAATCAATTCTTCAGTATCCTTTCAAGAGGATTAATCATAGACTATTCAATTTTTGACAGTGATAGCCTAACTAACCTCATGGCAGCCCCTGTTGGATCTGCCTATCATTCCCCAGTCTTCTGATTGATGTGTTTAATTGTAAATATATTCCATTTAAAGTAAACCTAAGTGTTTATCTGCAAGCCCCTTGTTGGAGTATGGCCCCTCAGCCCAACTATTTTTTTCTATTAAGTTTCCTGCCTGACCCAGCAATTGAAGTCAGATTTTTCAGGGTGTATAAGTAAGCCTCCTGTTCAAGAGCTAGACCCCTAGATGGGACCCTGAACAAGGAATACAGTAAGAAGGCCAGGTAGGAATGTAAAATATATATATATATATATATATATATATATATATATATATATATATATATATATATATATATATATATATATATATATATATATATATATATCCGTAGCTCTATAGTTTCCAAGGCTACGTCAGCGCAAGTTTCTAAGCAAATGATAAAAATGAAAGAGCACTTAAAACAATCTCTTGACAGTGGTCAAGGATGTTCATTTTCATTTTCATATAATTCAAGTGACAAATTCTAAGTTGGTCAAACAGGCAAGTCACTAGAGAAACAAATAGATTGTGTAAGATGTCATAAACGGGGGCAATGAAACAAGGTGCAAGTTATGCTGGCGGTGGATGAAATGGAATGGAATATAGAATTTTGTCTCAAGGCCAAGCGCTGGGACGTATGAGGTCATTCAACGCTGAAAGGGAAATTGGGGGTAGAAAGGTTTGAATAGTGTAACAGGATGTAAATTTCACAGTTGCACTAAGAAACAATTGTTAGGAGAGGGTGGAAAGTAAGATGGAAGAGAGAATATGAACAGTGGTACAGTAAAAGGAATGAAAGGGGTTGCAAGCTAGGGGGCGAAGGGACGCTGCAAAGAATCTTAAGTAATGCCTAGAGTGCACTGCATGAGGTGTACTGACGGCACTGACCCCCTACGGGATGCTGGCGGTGAAAGTTCAGTTTTTGCTCATGTTAGAGATAATGACCAAGTTCTTCAGTGGACGGACGCTAAAATATTGGTCTGTTCTGTAAATATGTTAGAAGGAAATATAACTGAGTTTAGGGTTTTAAGAGCCAGCTTTAACAACAATAAATATGATCCATTTATTTCAAAAGAAACGTTATAAATAAGCAAACTTTACGGAGTGCAGTTAAGCCAGGTCCAAATGACAACAAAACCGTGCGGCTGTAATTTCAGTTAAGAAACAATCCTGGCAGGTGTCCTCGAATTACAAAATTATTGCATAGCTTGATCTCTGTCAGAAAACCTTCACCTGTGGCTTCTATGACTTCATCGAATTCTGAACATTTTGTGCATTATGTATTGTGTTTTCATGCACATATAATGCGCGTCTCTTTTACTACGTGCCATTCTTTTTGAAAATGCCTAAACAGGCGATACCAATTGGGACCCTATCCTCTGTTTCGTTGTTACTTGTGTTATTATGTTTTTAAACGTCCCATGTTCTTGTGATTTATATACACAAACATTTACAAACACACACGCGTGTATATATATATATATATATATATATATATATATATATATATATATATAAATATATATATATAAGAAATGCCATAAAACACTTAATATATATATATATATATATATATATATATAGATATATATATATATATATATATATATATATATATATATATATAATTATAATAACCATAATACCCTCTTAGCTTTTCGATTTCTTCACACTTCAGAGCCTGAGATCCAAATGGAAAGAATATGAAGCAATTCCGACGTTAGCAGATTCGAACCGGCATCTGGAGTAGCAGAACGAGGTCAACTTACCCGCTTGACCACGAGAATTGTCATCATTACAATTACATACGCATCTGGTAAAAAGCGACCAGTAGATTTTATGTATATTACGCCTCTTTCGTCTTTTCAAGGCGTTCCCCTTTCGATTCTCACCAAACATTTTTGGAATGCGGCTGCTGTCCTCATGCACCTGCAGCTTCCCATACAATCGACCCATTAGACTCATTGTAAAGTCTAGGATATTTAGGAAGAGACTGATGCCCGGAGACGGGTCCAACACTCTCACGCCATTTCTTCTTCGCCCTTTAAACCCTAATCTCACTCGCGAACAGAATATTCGAATCCGCTCGTAAACCAACATTCTAAATCTGTTGCATACATTTTTATTTTGGTTGTGGGTATTTGACAATGCACGTGTACATAATTTAAAGACCTTGTTATTTTTAATATATTTACATAATTATGAGACTTAGAATATGTGACATCAACGGAAAATTTGCGAAAATGTTATAATTACCCTGTACATCAAAACTGGATATGTCCTTACATTTTTATTTTCTACATTAATTACCATTATTTTCATGGTAATAAACAATTTTCAGTAAACTTTTACACACCATCCGTATTCTAACTCCAGTGTAACAAATGTTTATTAAGGATGAAATTAGAGAAAGGCCAATTTTCTAATTACAAAATATACAGTAGATATATCCGGAGGATGCTGCAGTCCAGTGTTTTTCTTTTGTTGTCACTGATTTGCACTCTCGGCAAATTGACCACACTCGCTTTACTCTGTACTAATATCGATTCCATTGCCTCTTTGACCATAGGGTTTAGTGTAGCCCTTCTAAAAAATTTTTTTTTATTATTATTTTATACCATCACTTTCTCCAGAAGAAGTTCACTGGCGTCGTGTTGGCATTTATACCCTAATTTCACAACACTATCCGGCTCACGCGCCGGGTATTACGTAGAGGTCACAACGAGTGAGTAAACTAAGTTTCCTTGGCTATTCACCACGACTTCCTATTAGGCTTTGTTAAAGTCTATTCGATTGTTGGATAGCCTAATGTCTTTATTTATCCTGTCAAAATGGACCGAGGGTAAATTATCTGGCGTCACACTTACCAAAAGTTACATACAACGATAATCCTGATTATAGATGACGTTTCAGGATATCGTCTGCGTCTCGTGCATAAACATGATCCTAAATAACAACTATTTTGTAACTTTTAGTGTATGTGACCACGTAGATATCTGAAGAGTTAAGAGAAGCTAATCAAACTGAGCTAGCAGTGGACTGAAATACATAATCTGGATTACTGGACATTTCACGAAGGAAATTTTGAACGGCTTCTGAAGCCAGGCCATTCAGAGGCAAGGAGATCTACACGATGTGATAGTATAGAGAGAGCGACCTCTTCCACAGGGTCCTCTTGGACAAGTCTCATAAAGTCGACTTTGAGCACCCACATAACCCTTACATCACGTTAAAGGAACGAGAAGCATCTGAATGATTTCATCCATGAAAATGTGTTACATATGTACATACAAAACTCGTGTTGATTGCTAACTGTCTATCAGTACATGAATTATTTGTGGTCTTAATGAAATGAAAGAAAATACAAAGTTAGCGTGCGTAAAATTTTGAAAAATTACACCAAGAAGTAGACGACGAAAGTTAAAGTATAGGATCTGAACATTCACGGTGAAGATCAGTGCTGACAGGACAACGAGAATGTACCCTTATAGAGAGACATACGGCCACCATGTCCCTCAGAAATTCTGAACTAGTAACGAGACCAAATACAACACAGCACTCATTCTTTCCAAAACTAACATGTCAATATGCACCTCTCAATATGCACCTCCCTTCCAATTGTTGAACAAAATTGAAAACGCTTCTAAAATATGAACCAAACAGTGAAAAAAGTTCGTCTGTGTAAATAATTACTCCGGATCTTGGTCTTGGCAACGGACCATATTCTAACTGTAGTTTTATCTCTTTTGCCATATAGCATTCATGTTATTACCAATTCACGTAAAAATCCAGCTGCTAACCGGAATTACATATACTGCATCATTCCCACCAGGTGCATTGTATCAACAGCATATGTGTTCGGAAATAAAATTCTTCCCTTAGGCATTTCTAACTGAAGAGAAATATCAAACAAATGAGATAAAGACAAAGCTACTCAAGAAGACGGGTTGGGAGATGAAACTGTTGTGAAATTTGTAGCTCTATCACTATTATTAGCGTTGTGTGTGTGTGTGTGAGAGAGAGAGAGAGAGAGAGAGAGAGAGAGAGAGAGACGACTTAAAATCCCGCATGGCAAGTTACTATCGTCGAAAGTTGTTGGGGAGTCGAGTTGTTTGCTAAATTTCAGGCCATCACGGTTCCGTTTCCCCCTGTCTCTTTTCGCCGTGAGTAAATCTAGCAATGGCCGATGACGTTGGCAGTTGGCAGTCTTTGTCGCTGTTAAACCAGTCATGGAGGCCTTCATAAACGTGCACCTTCGGGTCAGTGTGCAGCCGTTCGCAAAGGTCACACCAGGGCCTCGACGATGCCGCCCATCCCGAGATGACTTCATGTGATATCTTCCACCTGATGGAGACGATGCAGAAGGTGCTGAGAAGGACTGACGTGTGGAAACGCTTTTGAATATCTTGTTCCTCAACGTTTATATTCAGCATAATGCTATCATTTGATATTGGCAGACGTTTTAGTGGATTAATTTAACTAAAATCAGTAATTATTATACTTGTTACATGTGTGAATCTACGACGCTTGTCATAGTACAGATTATACTCGGTGTATTTAATTCCTTTTCTCTTTTGTTTTTATTTACTGGTTTTACCTCGCACTACCACAGATTGGGTGACCTAGGCATCTGCAGTTGCACCCACCAATAATGTAATAAGTGTATTTATATGAAAGTTGATGTATATATATATATATGTATATATATATATATATATATATATATATATATATATATATATATATATATGTATGTGTGTATATGTGTTACATCAAAACAGAATTATAAATAAAATTCCCATTGATGTAATTGACTAAATTCGATGGTAATATGTATTGTGACCTAATGGAAAAGAGAATTATAAATAAAATTCCCTTTGAGTGTAATTGACTAAATTCGAAAAAATTGCTTGCACGGCATTTGCATGAAGCATGCTAAACGGAAGTCTATTCGTACCGAGGTCTTAAAACGGAATTACCGTGGATGGCAGTGGCTGAACGCCGCCTTCAGCTCTGCCTGTTCTAGATCACATAGCAAAGTGGACTAAGAGGACTGAGATGAGTGGTTTTAGGTTTCCAGTTAGTAAAACGGTAACCATGCACTCTTGCCGTATAAGAGGGTTCCATGCTGATCCAAATCTGTTCAAACATGGGCGGAGAATTCCATGTGTTGGTGAAACAAGCTTTCTTGGGTTGATTTTTGATAGCAAGCTGACCTGGATTTCATATCTGAAATATATCAAGACAAAATGCTTGAAAGTAATGAATACGCTGAAAGTTGTGTCCCACACTTCGTGGGGTGCTGACCAAACTCGGATGTTCAGACTGTACAAAGCGTTGGTCTATTCAAAATTAACCTATGGGTGTGAAGTGCACACCTCAACAAAGTCTAACAGCCTTAAAATGCTTAATTCAATTCATCATAGAGGAGTAAGATTAGTTACAGGAGCACTTAAGTCATCTCCAATTGACAGCATGCTTGTAGACGCTGGAGAGATGTCTCTGGATCTTCACTACCAACGTCTGCTAGTTCGGAGCTGGTACAGATTTCAGAGGCTCCCTAAGTCTTTAACCAGCATTGTATCAGAAATGAAAAGCATTGGCAATTTTATGAAAATCACCCCAGACAACCTGAACCATTTGCTTTTAGAGCAAAATGTATAAATAGACAGTTAAACATGCCAGGGATGGAGACTTTACCAGCTACGTATTCGGTTAGCCCCGGACCCTGTGGAACCTTCCAGAGGTAAAATTCTGTAGATATTTTAAGGAACAAAAGCTCAAATGTCCAATGAGGCAATGGGGTCAATATTTTTAGATCATTCCTCTGAACATGATAATTTCATTGCAGTTTTCACAGATGGCTCAAAGTCAGATGCTGGCGTCGGCTTTGGAGTGGTCTTTCCTCATGTAGAAAGAGCCCGAAGATTATCATCTGTTGCATCTATTTTTACAGCAAAACTGAATGCAATATTAAAGGACTTAAAGGAAATTCTTCCTCTGAATGGACATAGTTTTACTCTATACTGTGATTCAAGAAGTGCCCTTCAGTCTTTAGAATCTTTTAACTCTTCACATCCATTGCTTTTAGAGATATTGGAATAGCTGTTGCTAATAAAAATAAGAGGTAAAGAAGTAAATTTTTGCCAGGTGTCTTCCTGTGTTGGGTGGTTGGGAACAATCAAGCTGATCAACTTGCTAAGTCAGCAGTCACTACTCCAGAACCCAGGAGATGCCTACTACCATAGGGATGTATATCCTCTTGTAGGTCAGAAAATGAAAAACCTTTGGCCGCCCCTTTGGGAAAATATTGCAACAAATATAACAATGAGCAGTATTACGCATCAGCATCTCCTTGGTCATACCCCTATATGCCAAGGAGACAAGAAACGATGTTGAGTAGACTAAGGATTGGACACACAAGACTCACTCTGGTTCTTAATGTCAGGTGAAAATCCTCCGTTCTATGAGGACTGTATTGTGCCCTTGACTGTGGGACATTTGCTGGTCGACTGTCCCAGTCTTGGGAATCTAAGACACAGGTTCCTATCTGGGGGACGGGACAGAGAAGGACATTTTATCCTTGCTACGACTCTTGGAGAGGATTGTAATAGAGAGCAGTTATGTATCTTTGTTAGAGAGGCGGGCCTCCTCAAATTTTAAACCATATACATATGCAGTATTTGTGTATGTATGTATGTATTTATAGTATATGTGAACAGATATGATTACATATATTACAATATATATATATATATATATATATATATATTATACATATATATATATATATATATATATATATATATATATATATATATATAATATATATATATATATATATATATATATATATATATATATATATATATATATATATATATATATAGTCTATATATATACAATATATATATATATTATATATATATATATATATATATATATATATATATATATATATATATATATATATATATATATATATATATATTTTTTTTTTATATTTTATATGAAACTCCTCTTAAATCTATTTGTTTCTTTATTTTTAGTCACCGATTTAAATTTATTACGGGTCAATAACCTAGATGTTGTGACGCCAGTTTTAGTAGCCATAAATCAAGCAATCCGAAAGAACTTAAAGAAAAGTGACGCCCGGAGAGTGTGAATACTCACTTGAAATACTCCATATAAGCTGTTGTGTTTCTATCTAGGTATTTGAGATAGGAGGCGAGTTCCTCTACGCTTTCAAAATCAGCCGCATTGATCAGCGAATGTGGCGGTGCCTGGGCTGAGTAATTCGCTGAGCCCCACACTACTGGCACGACGTTGTACCTGCGGCAGAAGAAATGACAGAAATGTACCACAACAGAGGTGATAACTAGCCACATCTAATATTTCAGTCTTACCCTTCTCATCTTCCTTCCATCCCGTCTTTACTTATTTTTTCTCATCTTCCCATTCCTCCCCAGCTCTTCTCCAACTATTTCCCTCCTTCCTTCTGTGTCTCCTCTTTTCCTTCTCATCATGATCACACTCACACTTCTCAGTCACTCACTGTATGATGCTGAAGAACTTCTCGGTGACGTAATCTCTGCAGAGGGAATTCTCAAAGGAAAGGTAGAATTTATAGTCTCTCTCCAGCATCTCATAACACGATGACTGATGCGATCTCTCGCATTGCAAAGGTCCGCACTTTCCGTACACGTCCACCGGAACGTAATTTTGCAGAGTGCGGGCCAGACTGAAATTGAAATACAATAGACTGAAATTTAAATACAATAAACAACAAAGGCAATCCCATAGACGTCCGGACTGAGTCAAGTATCCTGAACTGAAGATGCCTGCATGCTAGGAATGTTTTTAGCCATACATAATATATATATATATATATATATATATATATATATATATATATATATACATACATATATATATATTATATTTATATATATTATATATATATATATATATATATATATATATATATATATATATATATATATATATATATATATATATATATATATATATATAAAATAAAGATAAAATCCACGAAGGAAACGGAAACACTGGAGTGCTGCAAGGCCTTTCGACGCTAGGTCACTTTACTTTATTTATATATTCATCACGTTCCATATTTTCGTGATTCAGTTATACATACATATATATATATATATATATATATATATATATATATATATATATATATATATATATATATATATATATATATATATATATATATATATATATATATATATATATATATATATATGAAAACAAACACACACACACACACACACACACCTTTCTCTGCCGCTTGAAGATTTGCAATTGGACACGAACCAAGCAACCATCTTGGACTTCCCGGTGGCAACGCGTTCCGAAAGGGCCGGCAGATTCACTGCGCGTCTTCTCACATACCCGGCTCTGTGGGCAGAGGCAGAAGAATGACATAGGAATAGCAAAGCTAACTCAGACCTCCAAATTCCCTCTTCACTAGTGTCCTCAGTGACCAGAGTTCTTCTCACGCTAGTTTGTATTTCATCCATGTGAAACCGTCTTATTGTCGAATTTCTGTATAATTTTTGTAATATCTTTAATCTTAAGAAAATTATATTTTACCAAGACGCATTACAGACAATTTCAAAGCCTCTGAGACAACCCTCCAGAGTCCCTTTCTCAGGGCCACTAGCCAAAAACACTTTTTGACGTCCGCACTCAATCTCGAATGCCTTTATATTTTATGAGAATCTGACTGGGGATCCCGTATCATAACCAATTCAAACATTCTTAAGACATAGCTCATAGTCTGCATTTCTAATTTTCCAGCAATTTTTTTATTATTTTATCCACGAAAATTTAATTCATCCTCTTATTTCTATGGGTATTGCTATTCATTTCACTCCAATATATTTTCTTTCGTAACAGCTTTTTTGTCTACATTAAAAAGACGCTTGTTTGCATCCCATTTTCAGTTTTCTGTTCAGTTTTTGTCGTATTTCGTCAATCTCTTGGCGGAAACGTCCAGCGATAAAATAATCCGCTTAGGAACCGGAGAGGTTCTCCGACTGCTACTCTTTTCTGGAAAGGACAGTGCCAATGCCTCCCAGTGCCTCGGTTGGGTAACAGGATCTTGCCGGAATGCAGGTGATCAGCTGAAGCACGGTGCTCTGATTATGATTAAGCCTATAGGGGCAAACTTGAGAGAGAGAGAGAGAGAGAGAGAGAGAGAGAGAGAGAGAGAGAGAGAGAGAGAGAGAGAGAGAGAGACTCTTTTAGTAATTTGCTTCCAAACTTTACACGCAGTAAACAGCACTAGTGGCACACATGAAAGGGCGTCTTTTTGCGTCTGCTAATCATGAAATTATATCAATTCACTTTTTGGGAAAGGGAAGCTCAAGAGGACTGCGGGGGGAGGAGGTAATGTTGTGAATCCCGAGAAGAAGAGAAAGCCGTTGGTAAAAGGGCAGGAAGAAGAAATGGAGGTGTGTCAGATCTCCCTTCTTTGATTAGACCTACGAGGTTAGGAGAAAAAATGAATGCTAAGAGGCCAATCCCAGACCGAAAAATGTCTTCCTCATAATAAATCAAATTAAGAGCCTCAGCAATACAGTTCTTCCTAAATGAAGTGATGAATTTTCGAAGCATAACTCTACAATACTAAAATTTACACAGATATCCAGACAATCCAAATTTTGGAGTTTTGTGGTTTTACTTACGGACTTGGGAAATCGGAGTCGAGGCGGTAGGTGAAGGTCCAGTTGAAGACTCCATCGTAAGGGGTTAAATTGCCGAAGAGATGCATGGGAGACTCCTCCATCACGAAGATGTAGTGGGTGTGCTGCGACCTGGGAGGTTAGGGGAAGGTTGTGAG
Organism: Macrobrachium rosenbergii; assembly: GCF_040412425.1. Lineage (NCBI taxonomy): Eukaryota > Metazoa > Arthropoda > Malacostraca > Decapoda > Palaemonidae > Macrobrachium > Macrobrachium rosenbergii. The sequence continues at coordinate 44,993,836 of NC_089793.1, forward strand.
GGGTTGGTTAATTGTGAAAGCACCTACAGATGTTACTAGTGATCAGTTAATTATGAGGTTAAATTATCATGGAAGTTACTAATCAGAATGAAAGATGTCAGTGATGGTTATGCTACTATTGTTATCATTACTTTACCAGATACTGAATCAGTAGTGGCACTGGTATAGTATTAATGAATAATCGTAAAATATTAAGCATACGGGGCAAATAATGCTTAACATGTTATCCATTGCAACTCCACCCACTGAAATGACTAAAACGTGACCGTGGAAATAACCGGGACAGTCTCCAAGGATTTGTCTTGTTGAATGAATGGGCTATGAAGCGGCAACTTAACTATCCCAGGGTTCAATTTGTAGTCAGTTTCATTCGTAATTAAACTTGTCACAAATCTACCAACTTAACCTTGAAATTCATTTTTCACTGACCTTTCTGGAGGGAGTTCCTTGTCCTCGGAACGGAAGTGCCAGACCAGGGCATCTAACTGAGAGAATGGGTATCTGGA
>NC_089793.1:44999341-45011841 GCF_040412425.1 Macrobrachium rosenbergii
TTATATACATATATAAATATATGCACATAAATATGAAATTTTTATCTCACCATGATTTATATACAATCATGAAGCTACAAAGGTCGTTTAATATCCAATTCACGCTACTTCTGGAATATCCCCGATGGGGAATTATCACCGAAGGAGAATTTATGTGATAAATGGATCGGTACTTCCGGGTCTCGATCAGTGGGTCGTCCGTCGACTGGAGTCGTTGGAAGGTAACTGTGTCGAGGGATCGAGACCCGGCAGTACCGATCCATTCATCACTTATAAATTCCCCTTTGGTGATAATTTCCCATTGGGGATGTTCCCGAAGTAGCGTGAACTGGATATTAAACGACATTTGTAGCTTAATGATTATGTATACAGTATATATATATATATATATATATATATATATATATATATATATATATATATATATATATATATATATATATAAATTTTACACACGTGATTTTTATAGTGACAGATAACTTACACTCGGAGGGAAGTACAATTATATTTGTGACTTAATATTTGTTAACATACACACACACATCTATTATATATATATATATATATATATATATATATATATATATATATATATATATATGTATATATGAACACACACAAATGTTCTTTTTAATCTACAAGTGTTCTGAACAATACAGTAAATCGGCCAACAGCAACGAAAATAAAACAAGTTATTTTATCTAAAATTTTACCATGAAATAACGGTGGCTGGCTAGGTCATTATTGTACACCTGTATCCTCACGTTTCTCATTTCCACGCCTGCATATCCCAAATAAATACTCGATACAACACCATAACTGCTGTGAATCCACCATCAATAAAGTTACGCAGTGCCAGCCGAAATGGATGGCTTTCCTTATTGTTTTTTTATTTTACTTCCTTAAATTTCATGTGTATACAAGCACACATTCACACACATACGTATATATATATAATTATAATATATATATATATATATATATATATATATATATATATATATATATATATTTATATATGTAAATACATATTTTATATATATATATATATATATATATATATATATATATATATATATATATATATATATTATGCCTACAACTTCTACCAAAGAAATAAGAAAGTGAAACAACGGAATGCAAGGTCTTTCACCTTTACTCTATGGCAGTTGTGGCCATATACTATTTTTATATGTACAGATACACACACACATATATACATATAGATATATACAGTATATATATATGTATATATATATATATATATATATATATATATATATATATATATATATATATATATATATATATATATATATATATATATATATATATATATATATATATATGTCGTGTACATTTTCTCTAAGATAGAGAATATATAGGCTAACTGAGACGCAAAAGGTTTTAACGGAAAGTGCCTACATCGTTCCTCCTAGCTCAGGAATCGAAGCTGGGGTTTCAAGTGTTTGTCTCAAACCTACTAATTCACCGCACACACACACTGACAGATAACGATCTATCAGTGCACCATTCGGCTCCAGCTCTAATTTGTAAAGAAAATTTGAATATCTCAAAAGTTAATTCCACCACAGATTTTCTATTGACTATTGTACTCTTAAAGGGAAACCATATTATAAAACAAGCACGTGCATATTGGGGGCGTGCATGCCCGCTTTTATAAAGCATGCGTCACTCTTACCTTCTTCATTGCGTGAGGGCTTCAGCTCGAACTTCATAGCTGCATCACACTTGATGAATCCAGACTGTCCACCACTTGTTACCAATGTCACGTAGTGCCGCGCACCCACTTTTTTCTCTCTCATAATAGTTTTCATCCCTCACAGCACCGTGAACAGTATCCATACAGTTTCTGCCATCTAAAGAAGTTACGAAGTATAAAAAGAGCTTTCGAAAGCCTTCTCAGCTCTCATCATTGCTCAGACTAATAATCAGATTGGTTCTCTTGAACAACAAAATTATTGTGGATTATACTCTCCTGTAATAAATAATATCTAAACGTTGGGGGTTCGTCGCTGTGCGGGCGACAACCTTCCAGGGATACGATTTCAGAGAGAACACAAACTATTTCTAGCTCGTACTGCCAGAGAGAGAGAGAGAGAGAGAGAGAGAGAGAGAGAGAGAGAGAGACAGAGAGAGATAAGGGCAGGCTATATTAGATAACTCTTAAATGCTCCCTTATCAGAGACGCAATGAATTTCCTTATGCGAAAATAGTGGTATGCTTTTTATCGTTTGTTCACTTACATTTCCCATAAAAAGTTCCGCCGCCTCTTACGGTATATTTATTCCATGATCTTCCTGATTTTCTTCCTTTAGGTGAGGCACTGTTAAATATTTTTGCTTCCTTTTCTGCGCACGCTCTGGAGATTCACAAGAGCTTGGGAATCTACCAACTTGTGAGGCAGATAAAGACCTTTCTCATAGTACAATGGGTTTTGTCTATCATATTCGAAAAATTCTGTCTGTCCACCTGTCGTTTATGGCTGGCAAGACTGCCAATCGACAGAGGTATGTCTCAAGTTATCCCAGCCTCCATCACTCATTATTACTACTTACTAGCGCCAACACATACTGTGAGCTTCTTATCTTTCCTTCGTTTTCGCATGGCCTTGCTATGGTGTAAGCTTCCTTCTCTATTTGCAGTAAGCATTTGTGCGTACATACTAACAAACTTTTTCACTCAGCTTTCATTTCTTGTACCGCCTTGCAGTGCTGAAATCTTTACCTTTCCATTTGCGGAATTCCTGATGTCTTCCTCAGCAATGCCAACCTTCATTTCCGCAACAGAATACTTCCTAGGTTCCATATCTTGGCCACGAGCATCGCCTTACTTTGTACTCTTCATCCTTTTTTACGGTTCCCCTTATCTTTTGTCTGTGTTTCTGTCTCTTTCCCATTCATTTACAGCGGCCAACGACGCCTTGCTCGGAATAATAAATTTGCGGCGCGCACCAACAATGCAGATTTTCTCCATTGCAATGTGTAGTTCACCGCTGGACAACTCTGCCAGAAGTGAAATACTTTGCCTATTAATTTTTAGGTTCCACGCAAATGTTTGCTTTATTTGTACGTTTCATAAAACGCATTGAAAGATCTCTTGGGAGACTCGATGGAGATTATTTGGAAGAGACACTTGCCGCTTTTGATTTGTTACGTGGGGGAGAGGGAAGGGCTGGGTCGTGTAGCAATGGGATTCTGGCGAGTATCGCAATGTTCGGTCGAGCGTCTGGTCTTTGTGGGAAATATTTACATATCTCTTAAAGTTAAAAAATGGCGCTCATAGCATTCTTTGGCTTTCTGATTTCCTTCATGTACCATGATACTGGCGTGTGTAAAACTTTATGAGATTCGTTAATATTAATGCTTCGGAAAGATGTCATGGACTCTGCTCATGAAAAGGATTTAACTACTAATTACAGAGTTCTTCCTCCATCTTTAAAACAATGTCATGTATTAGAAACAACGACGTCCACAGGAATGTGTTCATTTTTATCTTATTGATCGGCTTGTACACTCATCCGAAAACTGCACCACCTCTAGCAGGTTTCTTTCAATAAAACAATGAAGTTTTCTTTTGATATCCACAAGGAAATGCGTTTTTCGCATTAGAATATTTTTAATAAATACGAATAGCATTATATTAGAGGATGGCTGAAAGATCACTTAACAAGAGGGTATCACATACAAAATGCTGAGAGAGAGAGAGAGAGAGAGAGAGAGAGAGAGAGAGAGAGAGAGAGAGAGAGAGAGAGAGAGATGTTTGGACTTGTCTGACGATTTGTCTATCTAGCTGAGACCTAAAGTGGGTAATTGTCTTTATTCTGCAAGATTGAAAATACATATGCATTTTGCCTGTAGTGTTTAACCAAAATATCCAAAACAGATAAGATTAAATGATTTACAAAATACGAAAAATTAACAATTCACGATAACACCGTTCATGATAAGTTTTACTCGTAACATATGCATATGACACTTTACGTTAATCACACTTGGAAATGTTACAGATGCTAACAGTGCACTTTCGCAGACCTATGTTTAGAAGTCTCGCTTAGATGAAAACAATTATTGTATCAAAAATGCTTACGTCCCTGAAAACTAGACTGAAATCGCTTCCGATAAAGTTGCCAGATAGCACTTTTATAGGCTGTTACCCGAAATGCTTTGAAGGGTGTTTCAACCATAGAGGTTCCAACACTGTGCTGAGTGACCGCGCCTTTTGTTAACTGTCGCCTCCAATGTTACTACTTTGGTTTTACTGTTTGTTATAACCTTCCTTATTCAAAAGACAGTCCTGCTGTTTCCTTTATGTTAAGCGTTTATTTTCTTTAGGCCTGAGCTAGTAAAGGGCATTAGATAGCCTGCCCAACTGGCCAATGCTCTTGTAGTAGAATTGATGGAAAGGCAATGTGAAGGGTATAGCAAATGTATGTTATGGGGGTAAACTGTTAAGAGCAATAGAGAGTTTTGAAGATGTCAGTAAAGAATGCTAGAGTTTGCTGGGATGGGATGACTGGTTTGGTGTAAAAAATGGTTTCGAGACGAGAGTGTGTTATGTCTACGTGGCTATTTAATACTTTTATGGATGAAGTGATACAAGAAGCCAGCGAGAGGACAGTAGATGTTGGTGCAAAGTAGTGAGATAAGAAAATGGGTCGTGAATGGTGTGTGGAACAGGTGATATTCGCAGAAAGTACTGTACAGATTGAGGACAGTGAAGAAAATAGCTTGCAACTGAAGAAAGTTGAGAGTTACTGACAAAAAGAGTAGGGTTATAAAGGTACATGAGAACCAGGAAGTTGGATAGTGAAAAGTAGTATGGGTGGTGAGGAATAGATGCAGCAGATTCTTGAAAGTATCCAGAATTAAAATTTTCTGATGTTGGTAAGACAAGAGAAGAGGTGGTTCACAGAGTAGGTAAAGGAAGAAAGGTAGCAGGACAAGTGTAAAAGATTATGAGGAAAATAGGAATTTGCAAGGAAGTCAAGGGTGGAATATGTGAAGGGATTGTTGAACCAACTCCTCTTTAGGAAAGTGAAGTGTGGTTGATGAATGTGAATGAAAGAAAGGTGAGAACTGTTTAATGTAAGATATATAGTATAGGAACTGAAATGGTGATAAACGCAGAGATTCACAGGAGTGGTAAAAGGGTTAATGTAGGAGAAAGGAAGGATTTTCAGTTTTTTCAAATGGTATGGTCAAGTGGAGATAATGGAGGATGATGTGATGGTGAAGTGAGTATACAACATGCAAGTGTTGAAAGGATGGAATAAATGGAAACCTAGAGAAGGCATGGAAAAATAAAGTGAAAGAGATATTGGAAAGGAGTGGCCTCAGCATCCGGGTAGTGGTTGTGTGTGTGCAAGATTGAGGTTAATGGTGCAGTGTTTAGTTGCATGAAGTGGCTAGTGTTGTGATGGTTTGTTTGCACAGAGGGCTAACCATGATTCAGTATTTCAAGTGTGACTTTGTGATTGTTGTCCTTTCTTTCCCTTGGAACCACGTATTAATGATTATATATTTATATATATATATATATATATATATATATATATATATATATATATATATATATATATATATATATATATATATATATATATATATATATATATATATATATATATATATATAAAAAGAACTGAGGGCAGTGGAAACAGACTGGTACATAAAATCATCTTTATTTGTGCCGACATTTCAAAACAACTAGTCTCATTTTCAAGGCTGCAATGAAAGAAAAAGTATTGTGAATACATATGAACTGAACAAAAATCTCTTTAAAAACATTTGAACATAAGGATAGTTTAGGCGTTGCTGGAGGTACCAACCTATATAGACGGGAGAAGGAGGGCGACTGGAACTGGGTAAGTGAAAAGCAAAGAAGCCGGTTACGACAGGTAGAGATGGGTGGAGGAGTTTTGGGCATTCAATAGATGCACCACAAAGGGGGCATGATGAGAAATTTACTTTTATATTATATATATATATATATATATATATATATATATATATATATATATATATATATATATATATATATATATATATATATATATATATATATATATATATATATATCTCCTTCCTCCCAAGCCATTCCCTTACCTCTTTCATTCCATTCCCCACTCTTATTCTCTCCTGTACCTCTCCTGTCCTCCCTCACGTACCTAAGGACTGCCTCATATTCTTGTTCAAAGTAAGTTCAGGACAAGTAGGCATGCAAATCACAGAAGTGGTTGTCACTGAATGCATTCTTCCCCCCGACTCTGGTTCGAAGAGCCCCGAAGGGAAAGGGAGGAATTCTTGATTATACTTACTACTTGCATTTTCAAAAAGGCCTTCAGCTGAAATCAAAGCCAGGGATATCAGGATATCGAGATGTTCAGGTCACAATGTGGATATATATATATATATATATATATATATATATATATATATATATAATATATATATATATATATATATATATACATAAATATATACATATACATATATATATATATATACATAAATATATACATATATATATACATATATATATATACATAAATATATACATTATATATAAATATATATATATAATATATTATATATATATATATATATATATATATATATATATTTTATATATATATATATATCTATATCTCAGACAGGGTGACACTTTCTGTAGGTGGTATTTATTTGCCGACGCTTTCGTAACCCTTCTTTACATCATCAAGGCTAAAAAGAAAATTTACAAATTAAAATACATGGAATAAAACTAACGACTTCAAGAGTTCTCAACATGCTATATAAATATACATAAAAACAAGACAGTTCATAAAAAGCTTCCTGCTGACTAAAAGGTTGAAGACTGAATGACTAAAATGGAAAAGGAAAGCAAAGAAAACTGGCTCAAGCCAGATACAACTGAACAGAGGTGGTGTGTGAGTTCAACTTAGGAACTAGCTGTTTTATGAATAACGATTCCAAAATTAGCAGTTCGTGTGGATGACTTGTTTGGCCCAAAACAGAGAAGTCAGAATAATCAATACTTGTATTACATATATTTGAATGATTTCTGATATTAGAAAATTCTGGATTGGACAATCTGCAACCAGTTTTGACTAACACCTTTATGTGAATCTGTTCTGACCCTCAGCAATCGTTTTTTCGATCCTTCACGTAAGTCCCCAAATTACATCTGGGGCAAGTATATTTATAACGACTGACGATTGCATTATTGGGCAGATTCTATCCTTAAATTTAGAAAGGGACCCTTTTGTAATTGTATTTTTGGTATTAAAATGACTTGCAACATGTTAAAATGTTTTTCTATTGCAGACTTCAGATTACTTTAAATTTATCGTCTAGGACGTATGGGATAGCTGCATAGAGTTTCTTCCGTGGTACTGTACTTATAACAGCCGAGTGAATAGTTTCTTAAAAGAAATTCTTGCAGTGTTTAAAGAAAACATGAGATGAAACCAATTATCAGTAAAATATTTGTGCAAGAAAATTATTTCTTTATGATAAGAGTCCCAAGAAGAGGTTAGAGTATAAGCCCGGTGGAGGAGAGTAAAAATTGAATTTAGTTTAAAATAATAAAACAAGCACTATAAAAGTTTGAACCCAGACCAGTAAAAAAGTCTTTTTCTAAAAACGGAAGTTTAAAACTGTCATTATGTCGGAACACCAAAACATCCAAGAATGGTAATTGATTATTGTCCTCTCGATAATGTAAACTTAATATTCGGATGTACTTCGTTAATGTACGAGATTCTGATCAGCATGAAAAGCTGATTTGAAAGAAACTTTCATTTTTTTATATACAAGAGGATAAAAGCTAAGGGGTTTTTTTAATATCAGAAATCATTCAAATATATTTAATACAATCATTGATTATTCTGAACTTCTCTGTTTTAGATGGAAACAAGTCATCCACAAACTTAATTTTGCAATCGTTATTCATAAAACAGCTTTCCTGGTTGAACTCAACACCACCTCTGTTCAGTTGTAACTGATGTTAGCCAGTTTCATTGCTCAAAATTTTCCATTTTAGTCATTCAGTTCAACCTTTTAGTTAGCTTTTTTATGAACTGTCTTGTTTTTAATATTTATATAGCATGTTGAGACTCTCTGAAGTCGTTAGTTTTATTCCATGTATTTTAATTTCAAATTTTCTGTTTAGCCTTGATGATGTAACAAAGTGTTACGAAACGCGTTGTTTCATAAATACCACCTACAGATGACCGATATCTCATTGTCACCAATCCTTATGCTGGAACTTTTTGACCAGTTACTTGTTTTATATATATATATATATATATATATATATATATATATATATATATATATATATATATATATATATATATATATATATATATATATATATATATGTATATATATATTGTTAAGTGGAAACCGCTTCCTAAGCAAACCCAAACCTCCAAACTGCCTTGCAAACAAAATCAAGTAATTTTCGTACTGATAACTAACTGAGGAAGGGCGTGAGAAACTCAGCTCCTACGTAAATTTCTCTCTCCATGCTCCCCTTTTTGGTGCATCTGTTAATCTTTCCTAAAGACCTGGTGACTGCTTGAATTACCTCTTGTCAGATAAAAGGAGAATTGAGACGAAGTCTGCTGAATCTGCCAGAAAGGTTGAGCCCCCATAAAAAACTGACGAACTTGGGGAGCCAGAAGTCACCAGGATTTGGAAGATTCCAACATGGAAAACGAGGTGACTGAACTGCCATCTTGCGATCCCAGTGACCTCTGGAAGGAGCAAGAAAATAAGCCCCCAGGGTCATACAAGGCGAGAAACAGCGGTCTTTGGCCTCAGAAAGCTGCAGGTAGCAGGCCAACACACGTCCCCTTGCATGCTCCTTATTGAGCTGATCCCCTCACGTGGTCACCTTTTGACCACCCAGTCACACTACCTGTGCATTTTGCCATTAAACTCATCCCTCCAGATCTGGTGAAATTCGACGAGGTCCCTCCATCGCTCCGTTATAAGGTAACGTCCTGAGTAGAGGTTTTTTCAACAGTCACGCATCTTTAATCTCCAACTGCACTCTCATTTTCTTTTCTGAAGTGTGAGTTATCACAAAGACCTGACTCACTTAGCTCAGTGTGAATTTTAATGCAAGCATATCGTACCAGAATCGAGTTATCTTGGCACCCTCTGTGCAACCCTCGATTCCCCCGAGATGCTTATAATTATCTTTGTGTAACCGTTGGCATTATCTAAATTGCAGACAGTATATTACCAGCTGTGGAAACATCTACTTGTCTTGTGCTTCTTGCCGTCAAAAGACCACTGAAATCAATTCTTCAGTATCCCTTTCAAGAGGATTAATCATAGACTTCAATATTTGAACAAGTGATAGCATAACTGACCATCATTCCCCAGTCTTCTGATTGATGCGTTTAATTATTAATATATTCCATTTAAAGTAGACCTAAGTGTTTATCTGTAACAGTCCCTTGCTGAAGTAATGCCTTCAGCCCAACTGTTTTTCTATTTAGTTTCTTGCCTAACCTAGCAATTGCAGTCAGAATCTCAAGCGGTATTATTAAGCTCCCTGTTCAAGAGCTAGACCCTGGATTGGACCCCTGAACAAGGAATGCAGTAAATAGGCCAGTTGAGAACTTATACATATACATATATATATATATATATATATATATATATATATATATATATATATATATATATATATATATATATATCTGAGAGGCAGTTAGTTGCTAAAAACTCGATCAAAATCTGAAGCGAGAGAGGGACAGCCATGCTGATATCAGATGACCTTATTTCAGTCGTCGACGTTTCTGGACTACAAGTCCCATTTTCAAGGCTAAAAAGACAAACAAATTTACAAACACTGAAATGGCTCAAATAACGAAATAAATATAAATTATAATTGTCATAATATACATACATATATTATATATTATATATAATATATATATATATACATACATATATATATATATATATATATATATATATATATATATATATATATATATATATATATATATATATATATATATATATATATATATATATATATATATATATATGTATAATCTATATATATATATATATTTATATATATATATATATGTATATAATTACATAATATATATATACAATGCCTCTTAACTTCTCGAATTCTTCGCGCTTTTTTTGGATATGCTTGTAACTACAAAGCCGTAAGATCCAAACGCAAGAAATTGAAGAGACTGTGATGGCCGGTCGCGGGAAACGAACCAGCGTCACCATAATCACAAGAAGGTCACGTTGCTGACCTGACCACGAGAAGGATAAAAGTCTATTACCTCTCGTACATAAATATACCTGTCTTTTCAGATATATTTATTAAAGCTGGAATAGACCCATCCTCACCATTGCAGCCAAGTGGGCAATCATTTTTATTGCTTTTTAGGCTGAAATATATATATGCAGAATTTACTGGTCACTTTTACCAGACACATATGAAAATAGCCATGACCAGTAAACATAAATGTTTCAGCCTAAAAGCAATAAAAATGATTGCAGAATTTACTGGTCACTTTTACCAGACACATATGTAATTCTAATAGCCACAATGGTAAAGTTTGGATCTTACACCAGTAAATTCAAAAAGCATAAATGTTTCATATGCTGGTAAAAGTGACCAGTAAATTCTACGTAAATAGCAAAAACAATAAAAATGATTGCCCACTTGGCTACGATGGTGAGGATGGGTCTATTCAGCTCTAATAAATATATCTGAAAACGACAGGTATATGTATGTACGAGAGGTGATAGACTTTTATCCTTCTCATGGTCAGGTCGGCAACGTGACCTCCTTGTGATTATAGTGACGTGGGTTCATTTCCCGCCACTGGCCATCACAGTCTCTTTAGTTTCTTGTGTTTGGATCTTACGGCTTCGTAGTTACAAGCATATCCAAAAAAGCGCGAAGAATTCGAGAAGTTAAGAGGGCATTGTGGCTATTAGAATTACATATGTGTCTGGTAAAAGTGACCAGTAAATTCTACGTATATATATCAGCCTAAAAAACAATAAAAACGATTGCCCACTTGGCTACGATGGTGAGGATGGGTCTATTCCAGCTCTAATAAATATATCTGAAAATGACAGGTATACGTATGTAAAAGGTGATAGACTTTTATCCTTCTCATGGTAGAACGTGACCTTTATGGTGAGGCGGGTTCGTTTCCTGCGACCGGCCACCGCAGCCTCTTCAATTTCTTGAGTTTGGATCTTACGGCTTCATTATATCAAAAAAGAGCGAAAGAATTCAAAAACTATTGTGGCTATAATTACATATGTGTCTGGTAAAAGTGATCAGTAGATTCTATTATATATATATATATATATATATATATATATATATATAATATATATATATATATATATATATATATATATATATATATATATATATATATATATATATATATATATATATATATATATATATATATATATATATATATATATATATATATATATATATATATATATATATATATATAGGTGTGTGTGAGTGCGTGTGAATAAAACTGTAAAAAGAACACTATGTCGAGGAACATACTCCTATACATCATAAAGCAAACATTAGATCGTTGCATTTCGGGTGCCTCCACCCATTTCGCCCGCCATATTATTTTCGGCAGTACACAGAATTACTACTTACACAAGAAATTTCTAGGTAACTGGCAATTATAGATATAGAATTCTTAAGGTACCATGACCTTCATGAAAGATTCATGTTGCCTGCTGTTTTAAATAAATCAACTTTGAGTGTTTCACCTCTGGAACGACACTTACTACTATAAAGAATTTTTGGAGCATCCCAATTATGTGATTGTGGTACTACTTGTGTGATTATAAATAAGAGAATTTTTCTCTTCGTATTTGATGACGTACTGGTGTTCAATTTTTCTCTTGGACAGGATTTTTAAGGTAACTTTGCAGTTCTTTAAGTATACGCCAATATCTTTGGGTGTTTTCAGAAAAAAATTATCATGTAAACTTGGATCCTACGGAACGGAAGATGAACACGCCTTGTCCTTAACGCTTATCCGGAACCAAACGTTCTCCACATTCCTTGATTGTCCGTCAGTCAAAAACTGTTTTGAAAAGTAGGTCTTCAGTGTGCTGCCGAAACACTTATAGACTTTATCTGGAATATGGTTCTTCCGCTCTGCTACCGCTTCATTCACATGGTCAGTTTCCATCACGCTTATATATATATATATATATATATATATATATATATATATATATATATATATAATGTATATATATATAATGTGTGTGTGTGTGTTTTTATATGTTTAATAGGTTCCCAGTAGTTACAAGGTATTGGTGGTCTCAACCAAGGCTAAGCAATTCATGGGTTAATAACCTCATTCCTAAAGACTTGGTATCAGGTTAACTTCTCCCGTTGCTACCCTTATCAGGAAAAAGGCT
>NC_089793.1:45016841-45031841 GCF_040412425.1 Macrobrachium rosenbergii
CTGCTACGTTCATACTTTAATTCCTGAACCTTGGATGAACCCTCAGTGCAGAAAACATCAGGAACATTAGCCGTGCATTGAAAATATAACAAAAACAGAAAAACTTATAATTTTAATAAAAATAATGCACACGTTACCTTATTTAAATCTCTCTTAGGAGCCTGTTGGTTAATAGAGGAAAACCCTTCCATTTAGACAGTGACTAAATCTTTAAATTTCCAAAATACCTTATAGAAAACTTCTTAAACAATTTTTGAATTCTGGAATGGACGAAAGTGTGTAAATCGAGTATGCAGTGTAGAGTAACCAATATGGAGCAACTAGGAAAAGGAAGTAATTAATTAAACTAATTAATGATACAATTTTAAAAACTCAATAATGTAAATATAGAGAAAAGGCGAAACCATTTTGAATAAGATCTCGCGCCTAAAAATGAAACACAAGTGCAAAATGAAAGGGTTACCGTGATATAGACAACATAAAATCTTATGACCAGTCATTCACTGGCTACGTGAGCGAATATTAATCCGAAATGTCTACAGTGATCCACATTGATGACTTCCAGAAGTCTCTCTTTGGCCCTCAAATCCACGCCACTTTCATGTGTACGATATAGTATTTTCGCGTCTCGCTGGCACGTGTTTAAAAATATGAGAAGAATATATTTTTCGGTCTAGTGCTTAGCCCTGTATCCAAAGAAACTGCTAATAAGTGAAGCGTCAACCTCGGTCTTCTGGACAGCGCAATCTCGAATCCCACTTAGGGAGCAGAATTTTTCCATTCATTCCATTCAGAACTTCCCAGAAATATTAGAGAATAAAGACGTTAAAATTCATTTCGTCAATTACACCATAAAAAGCTTGTTGAATATGACCAATATAAACTCTCATAAGATATTCCTCCTCATTCTATATATCATTCTATATATAATTGTATATAATATATATATATATACATAAATATATATATACATATATATATATATATATATATATATATATATATATATATATATATATATATATATATATACAATATATCCTATATATTATATTATATAAAATGGTCCCTGGCTGGTGGTTAGTTGACAAACTCTCTTCTGTGGGGTGAGAGCCTTCACAGAAGGGAATGCAACCTTATCCCAGAAGAACATGTTAATAAAAAAATTTAAAAATTCTTTAAACATGCTTTTCTTAAAATGCACTAAAAGGTAAAAAATAATTATTTGAGACACACCAGGAATTTCTTGCAATTACTCATGTCTACAAAAATAAAAGCGTGGGCCCCAAACCTGGAAAAGAAATCTATTTTTTAATTTCTTGCAGCATTTCCTTCCATGTTTGTGGCCCACAATTTTATTTTTGTAGACATGAGTAATTGCAAGAAAATCCTGGTGCGTCTCAAAAATTATTTTTTACTTTTTAGTGCATTTTAATAAAGCATGTTTAAAAAAAATTTTTTTTAGATTTTTTATTTTATACTTTTTAGTTTTGACAGAAATTGTAACCGACTTATGATGGTAGTTAATGAAACTGATATCCGTTTACGGGGGAAGGTGAGGAAGGGAAGGGGAAAGGGGGAAGGGGATGGGGATGGGGGAAGGGAGGGAAGAGGGAAGAGGAGTAGGAAGGTGAGGGGAAGGTGAAATGGCACGGGGAGGAGGTGGAGGGAAGGGCATCCTGAAGGGGAAAGGTAAGGGGAGGGGGAAAGAAGAGGGAAGAGGTGGGAAGGGTGATGGGAAGGGGGAGGGGAAAGGAAGGGAAGGGAAGGGGATGGGAGGAGGTAGGGTAGGGGAGGAAAATGGGAAGGGGATGGAGGGGAAAGAGGAGAGGGAGGGGTGGAGGAGGAAGGGGTGTGGTTGGGAAGGGGAAGGGAAGGAGGAGGAGAGGGAGGGGGAGGGGAATGGGGTGAGAGGGGTGAGGGAAGCGAGAGGGGGAAGTGGAGGGAAGAGGGAATGGGAGGGAAGAGGGAAGGGAAGGGAAGGGGAGAACACAGCTAAATTAACACTTGATGTGTGCTTTGGAAGAGGGAAGGGGAGAGGGAGGACACAGCTAAATTAACACGATCATGTGCTGAGGAAGGGAAAGGGGGAGGGGGATGGAAAATGGAAGGGGGAAGGGGATGGAAGAGGGAAGGGGGAGGGGTTATATAGAAGTTAGATTCTACCGAGTCAAAGAAGTTGTGAAAAATCTGGAGAGTTTCATACAAACCCTGAGATACTGGGAGGGTCACTAGAGGTCACTGCTGGCCTACTGATCATGTAAGGTTGTCTTGTCACTGGGATTAAGCATCCATGCAAGATTTCAAGTCCATCAGGCGACGCGAACAGGTCGAAAATTGAGTTACAAGATTTGATGACAGACAGGCAGACAGACAGACGCAGAAGTCAAATTAAATAAAAGCATGTAAAAACAGAAAAGTTACAACCCTTGAGAAGCCACCCCATCTAAGGCCGGGTATTCACAATCAGGTTTACCTGTCAGTTCACCCGCGACGGTTCGACGGTTGAGCGTCCACATGAAAAGAGAACTGTCAGTTGGACTGTCAGCTCTAGGTCATCATGGCAACACTACATGGCACTGATGGGAACTTCGCTGGCTTTTGAGGAGGTGGAGTAATATAGACTAGCTGCTGCAGCAATTCATTTAATGACAGGAAAGAACAAAAAGACGTCAAGGACTTATCGCCTGTTAAAGAGAGATGTCGGCTCTCATGCAATATTAATGACTCACAAAAAAGGCAGGACACTGGTTATACCAAATTGTATTGATCACTTGGACATATTTATTTTTATTATATGATTTGGACTCAAAAACGTTCTACAATTAACGCTGCAGGGTCTACAATGAAAAGAATTAAGCCTAAACATAGTTTATTCCTATTCTAGTCCGAGCGGCTGAGATCCTTCCCCGGCGAAATCCGACGGCGAACTGTAATAATAAAATCGTTGCTTACCCGTCCACACATGTGATCACCTGTCAGTCGGTTGGAAGAAATTAGGTAATTCCATCAGTTCATCCATTCTGGTGAGTGGACCGACTCCGCTCACAAACTGTCATGCACGGAAGTTTTAACGTCAATTTCGATGAACTGACAGATACACGTGATCGTAAATACCCGGCCTAAGAAGAAAATGTACAGTATGTTCAGAACCCAGTTTGTATACATATACATATATACATATACACGAAATTTTTTATCACACCGTAATCTATATACAATCAGGAAACTACAAATGTCGCTTAATCTCAAATTCACGCTGCCCCGGGAAGATCCCCGATGGGGAATTATCACCGAAGGGGAATCTATAAGTGATAAATGGATTGGTACTGCCGGGTCGCGACCTGTGACGAGGATCGCGACCCGGCAGTACCAATCCATTTATCACTTATAAATTCCCTTCGGTGATAATTCCCCATCCAGGCAGCGTGAATTTGATATTAAGCGACATTTCTAGCTACATGATTATATTATATATATATATATATATATATATATATATATATATATATATATATATATATATATATGTATATATATATGTACATACATACATACATACATACATATATATATATATATATATATATATATATATATAAAAATCTAATGGTAATTTTTTCTTCGCAATCAGTGGTTCGAATCCCGTTAAGGGCGTAAAAATTTCTATATTTGACTCTTCATTTTAATCGTAGGCTTTGTAGAAATAGCGTGAAGAGTTCGAGAAGTTAAGAAGTAATTACCGTTATCACAAAACCATACATGCATACATACATACATACATATATATACATACATACTGTATATATACAGATGTGTGGGTGTGTGTGTATGTTTGTGTGTTTAAATTTCAAATTCTATTGTAATATTATACGTACGTATACATGTCTTCATACATGTCTTTATGCAGTCACAGAAAAATGTTTCATTGTGTTTGCGCAGACACGCATATACAGTATATATATATATATATATATATATATATATATATATATATATATATATATATATATATATATATATATATATATATATATATGTATGTATGTACAGTATATATATGTAAAATCTATATTAAAAAAAATCGTTGGTATCTAATCCACTATAGCTCGGGAATAACATACAGCATCGTCACCGGGGGTTTGAACCACTGGCTTGCTCGTAAACCAGGCAGCAGTTCAAATCGGTCCCGGTCGTTTCGGCCGTAAGTCACTTAGGCCGTAACATCCAAAACAATGTAAGGCGTTATGTTTATGGTATTTACCATTATTATTTCATGTTTTACGTACATCCCCAAGGGGCTGGTACTAAACACGGCGCCCATTTTGCACGTAAACGTGCTTACGGCCTAAATGACTTATGGCCGAAACGACCCGAATGTGTCCAAATCCCGACGGTGACGAAGCACTTGCCAGGTATAATTCACCATGGGCCTAAGTTATTCCCGAGCTACAGTGGATTGGATATTAAACGGTTTTACGATTTTTGTGGCTTAACATTTGTAAAAAGTTTAAGTATACCTATTTATAGATACTGAGCTGATTAACAGCTCTATATAGGCTGGCCCGAAGGATTAGACTTATTTTACGTGGCTAAGAACCAATTGGTTACTTAGCAACGGGACCTACAGCTATTGTGGAATCCTAACCACATTATAGCGAGAAATGAATTTCTATCACCAGAAATAAATTCCTCTAACTCTTCATCAGCCGGTCGGGGAATTGAACTCCGGCCCATCGAGTGACAGTCTGAAGCTCTATACTCAGCCAAAAGAAGGGCTTCTTAACATTTGTAAATATATATATATATATATATATATATATATATATATATATATATATATACATATATATATATATATTTATATATATATATATATATATATATATATATATATATATATATATATATATATATATATATATATATATATATATATATATAATTAGCAAGGGCCTATTGCGTTAACGTTTCACTCGTAGATTCAACAGGTAAGAATAAAAAAATAAATGACTGATCTAGGCTCTAATAAAGAAGAAATCCAGAAAAAGACTTTTCATTCGAAAGTCTTGGAATAACAGAGAGCAAAGCTGAAGGCAAGCCGCAGATCTGCGGGAAATTTTCTAACTACAATTAGTTTTATTTTCTTGTTTTATTTCATTTTTAAGAAATGAAAAAGAAATTCTCTGGGAAAAGAAAGGATTAGATCCTTTCTGTTATCCTTCCGGGAAATTGGTACTTTTTTTTTATTTCACAACTCCCACGATGGAAGAAAGAGTGCAAAGATTTTTTTTTTCGTTGAAGTCATTTTTATTTTACTTTGTTGAACAGAGTATTGCCATTGGGAGAGTGTAAAGACTGATGTCATTCACGATCTACTCTCTCTCTCTCTCTCTGTCTCGCCCCCTCCCCTCCTAGTTCTTCATTGGAGGGGTGGGTAGAGCTCTCGACTAGTACGCTGTTGGCCCAGCGTTCGACTCTCCGACCGGCCAATGAAGAATTGGAGGAATTTATTTCTGATGATAGAAATTAATTTCTCGTCATAATGTGGTTCGGATTCCACAATAAGCTGTAGGTCCCGTTGCTAGGTAACCAGTTGGTTCTTAGCCACTTAAAATAAACCTAATCCTTCGAGCCAGCTCTAGGAGAGCTGTTAATCAGCTCAGTGGTCTGGTTAAACTAAGGTAGACTGTATTTTTTCTTCCCCCTCTTCGTGACAGCACTAAGAAGATAATCTAAACGACAAGGGGAGTCTCTCTCTCTTCTTCTGCCTCAAAAAAAAGGCTGAATTCGCTGTCAAATACATAATATGTTGTTAAGGATATTCTTCTCCCCCCCCCACCACTCCACCCTCTATCTTTTTCACAGGCAGCACTACAGTAAGTAGCAACAACCCATCCTCGAGTCTAGGCAGACTTAAAACTCCATTAATTTAACCCTTGTGATGTTAATAAGTAAAACGTTAATTATACCTTAGTTTTACCAGACCACTGAGCTGATTAACAGCTTTCCTAGGGCTGGCCCGAAGGATTAGACTTATTTTACGTGGCTAAGAACCAATTGGTTGCTTAGCAACGGGACCTACAGTTTATTGTGGAATCCGAACCACATTATAGCGAGAAATGAATTTCTATCATCAGAAATAAATTCCTCTAACTCTTCATTAGCCGACCGGGGAGTCGAACTCTGGCCTAACGAGTGCAAGGCCACAACTCTACCGACTCATCCAAGGAAGAGCTTTGAGATGTTAATAACCTTGGCTTCAGTGCCAAACCTGAAAATCACTGATAAAATTCTTCGCGGACAACATGAAATACATCCACTAAATTCCGTTTTATCTTTCTAATCTTTACGTGCACTGAATAACTTAAAATGCTGGTACTAAAATCCTTTTTATCGTTATGATATCTAGCTTCACTAACTTGGAAGTAATGTAGCTGAAATCCTTTCAGTCCTAGAAACCTTAAAACGCATTAACAAAATTCTTTTGGTCTTAGTAATACTAACCTTCAATGACAAAC
This sequence comes from Macrobrachium rosenbergii, assembly GCF_040412425.1. Lineage (NCBI taxonomy): Eukaryota > Metazoa > Arthropoda > Malacostraca > Decapoda > Palaemonidae > Macrobrachium > Macrobrachium rosenbergii. The sequence continues at coordinate 45,023,363 of NC_089793.1, forward strand.
GTAAAATACCGTTGCCCAAAAATTCTTTTGAAAAACACTTATCTTTGCCTTTATTGACAAAGTTAAAATACTATTATTTAAATCCTTTTAATTTTACTAATCTTTAGCTTTACAGACAACTGTAAATAATGTTACTAGAATCCCTTTGATTCTACTGATCTTTCGCATCACAGATAAATATAATAAATCCTTTACTGAAATACTTCTTGTCTCATTCATCTTTATTGGTACTAATAAACTTAAAATTCTTTTACTAAAATCCTTTTTAGCTTCCTAATATTAAGCTTTTTTGATAAGTTTCAATACCATAACTGAAATTCTTTCAATCTCACTAGTGTTTGGGTTCACTGACAATCATAATATATTGTTACTGAAATTCTTTTGCCTTTCTAATCTTTAGCGTCACTGACAAGTTTAAAATATTATTGATAGAATCCTTTCGAGCTTACTAATCTTTAGCTTCCTTGATAATCTAAAAATACCATTGTTGAAATCCTCCCATTTGATTCATTTTTTGTGTCACTGACAAACAAAAAATACCATAACTAAAATCTTTCCATTTCAATAAAAATTTAGCCTTATTGCCAAACCTTCACACGCAGACTTAAAATAACGTTGTTAAACTATTTTTTATCGACAGTACAAAATACCATTGTTGAAATCCTTTTTATCTTACCGAGCTTGATCTTCATGGACAAAATATTACTAAAATATTACTAATCCTTTTTATCTTTCGTTTCACAGACATATACCAAATAGCATTGCTGAAATCCTTTTTATCTGACTAATCTTTAGCTTCATTTACAAACTTGAAATACTGTTTCTGAAATCCTTTTAGTCTTGCTACTCTTAGTGTCACTGGCAAACTTACAATACCGTAACTAAAATCCCTTTGTTGTTACTAATCTTTGGCTTCACTGATAATCTTTAAATACCATTGCCAAAATCCTGTAGTTTTCATAGGCTTCAGCTTCAATGATAAACATAAAACACCGTTAATAAAACAATTTTTATTTTGCTGACTTTTAGCTTCACATAGAAATTTAAAGTAGTCAACAACATCCTTTTGAAATTACTAAAAACTCTGGATATTAGTGACACATAGGTTTATCAACAAATGTAAAATACCGTCAACAAAATCATTTTATTTTGCAATAAAAAAAAAAGTTCTTTTGATTTTAGTAATCTTGACCCTCAGTGATAAATTTAAAATGCCGTAACTGAAATCTACTTTAGCTTCAGCGACAAACTGAAAATACTGTGACTAAAATTCTTTTCATTTTACAACTAAGCTTCACTGACAAACTTAGAATACTGGTTCTGAAATCATTTTTTGTTCCTCTAATCTTTCGCTTAATTGAGAAACTTTGAATACTGTTAATAAGCTTCTTTTTGTTCTATTAATAATTATCAGCTTGGCTAAAAATTTGAAATTTGGTTGCTAAAATCTTATTTATTCTCCAAATCTTTAGCGTTACTGATAAACTTAGAGTACCGTTACTCAAATCCTTTGTATCACACCAGTCTTTAGAGTCACAAACAAACTTAGAGTACCGTTACTAAAATCTTTTAATCTCGCTAATATTTAGGCTCACTGACAAACGTAAAATAAAAATAATAATTTTTTTTTTATTATTAATTTTTAGCTTCACTGAAAAACTTAAAATGCGTTCGTAAAATCCTTTTGATCTCCTTAATCTCGTTTCTCATTGTCAAATTTGAAAATACAATAAGTAAAAATGTTGTTATCCTGTAAATCTGTAGCTTCACTGACGAAATTCAAATAGTATTGATAAAATCCTTACGCTCTCGCCAAAGCTTCAGCTTCAATGGCGAACGTGAAATATCACTGCTTAAACCTTTTTGATATTTTTTTTTTTATCTCTGACGAACGTTTCTTTATGCTGACGGAAGATCTGGCATTATTTTAAATTTTGTCGCCTTTTCCTTATTACTATAACCTTCATTCCTTCAAGAAATGAGTCTATTCCTTCCATTCTGTTTTCCTGAGCCCTTTACTACCTAATGAATCAAGCTGCAGCGCAACTGACCCGGCATGAGATGTATTAATAGTAATGAAATGAGAAACGTTGGTAACTACAAAAATGATTATGGAGATGATGTTGAGTAATAAAGGTGTATTAGCAGATGCTCGTTATCGCTCGCATTTGCTAGTTCCCATGTCCGTACCATACCCATACCCATATCTGTATCATACCCATACCCATATCCATATCCATATCCATACCCCCATACTCATATCTGTACCATACCCATACCCATACCCACAGCTAAACTAACCCTTCTAATAAGAGTCAGCAAAAGTCTACAGGCAGCACCAGCTCCATTTACCTTCCGGTCATATACAAACGACCTAGCGTAGGTGCAGGAGCAGCTGCTGGTGTGATTTGAACCAATGCTGATGCCATTGGCGGTTCCGGACCATCAACAGCAGTGCTTGCTGTTTTTCTAGAATTACCCGCTGAGTCCATTTTGAAACGAAAATAACGAAGCTCAGCCAAAAATCCTTTATTATATACCGCTGGGTCACTTAATGTTGAAAATTTCTGGACAGTTATATTAAAATATTATTCTAGAAAGATGTCTTCACAACTCCAGGATCCTTTGGAGCAGTCTTTAGCTCCTGAAGCATTCCTGGAGATATGCCCATTGAATGATAACGTCTTCTTAAATTCTTAAAGATTCCGGGATCCTGTGAAGCCGTCTTCAGCTCCTAAATGGATTCCTGTCAGATCCACTTCCCTTCAGAGAAGAATTCAGAATCTGTCTTCGGAATCATTTCTTCCACCTCCTGGAGAAACGCCCATTGGAATATAACGTCTTAAATCTTAAAAACTCCAGTTGTATAACAGGAGTAGTATTTACTGCGATCCTCATAATGCAGGTGGTTCATAGTTACCACATGAGGTTATATAAATTTATATAAATTCTAAAGGTCAAGCAAGTTATATTTTGATCTGAAAAACCTGTACATTACTTTTATAAAGAAAAAATGATGTCCATACAAATCTATAAACATTTTGTTAATAGTACTCAGTCCCAACACATTTCATAAAACATGGAAAAGGGAGGAGGGAAGGGGTGGGTAGGAAGATGGTTGGGAAAGGATGAGGGGAGGGGGAAGGGGAGGGGAGGGGAGGGAAGGGGGGAAAGGGGAGGTGAAGGGGAGGGGGAGGGAGGGGTTGGGGAAGGGAGAGGGGGAGGAGGGGGAAGGGGATGGGGAAGGGGAGGAGAGGGGAGAAAGGGGGGGTTGGGGGAAGGGGAGGGAAGGGAGGGAGGGGATGGGAAAAAAGGGGAGATGGATGGGGGATGGGGGAAGGGGAAGGGGAGGGGAAGTGGAAGGGGAGGGGAGGAGAGGGGAGGCAGAAGGAGGAGTGGAGAGACGCACACAAAGGCGGCCAAGGAAATTAATACAATAGATGTTTCCTGTGCCACCTGACTCACATTAGATATGGTAGGAACAATTATGACAATGACTGTAAAGATGCATTATACTGAGCATGGTAAAAGGAGTGATGGTCATTATATTCACGATTCTGATGGCAAAGTTCACAGATGAAAGGTTATTGTAGTAGTAGATGGAATAATAATGATAATAATAACAATAAAAAATAAGCATCATAAAGGAAGATTAAACGTCGTAATGGTAGTATTAAGAGTAGCAATACTGATGATGATAACGAAAATGACAAAGGTCACGAAGATAAAGAAAATAAAAGGCAAAAAACGACATTTTTTCCTAAGTTCAAGCTTGTGCAAATTAATGCATAAAACAGAAACAAAAAACTCTTTATCTTTAACTTCGCTCACGAATTTTCTTTTATTTCATCGTAATTCGCGAGTTCAAAAAAATTGCCTTTCAATGATTGCCTGTCTTTCAGAAAAAGAGAGAGAAAGAAATCCGGTCAGAGCACAAAATTCCAAGGTTTTTCTCTCCTTCATAAATTTTACGCCCCGATCGACAATTCCTTTTTCTCCTTTAACTCTTCACAAACTCCAAAGAGAAACTTTCCTTCTCAGACAAAGTATTTGGTTTCTTCTTCTTCTTCTTTTCTGAAAGGGAAGAACTGCAAAAGGAGAAGCCTTATAGAACTCTTGCCAATTGGGGCTCAAATTTCCTTATAACACGGGGTTGGCAGGGAGGCTGCGTTAAGTCATTGGTGTTCATGTCTGCTCTCTTTTACTCTCCTTGCTTTCATTTCAAGAACTCAGAATTGGATGAAAAATCAATTAAAGTCGATCGCCCCTGTAGGTTATCACTAATAATGTCTAATGCCGATGCAGTTGTAGCGGTCAGCAACAGAAACGGACTGAATAGCTAACACAAGTGATTCGTTTTTGTATGAAAATAATTATAGTGTCAGTACTTGACGCTAATATTACATATCTTTCTGTAGTCTTTAAAATTTGACAGGACTAAAAACACGAAGTGAAGCGTCATGATACCTATAATTATATATATATATATATATATATATATATATATATATATATATATATATATATATATATATATATATATATGTATATATATATGTGTGTGTGTGTGTGTGTGTGTGTGTGTGTGTGTGAAATGGGTACTCGTTGTCCAGTGGTTATGACGCTCGTCTCACCAACGAACGGAAATGTTCTATCGAGGTCAGTCCCTGAAATCCCATCGATCACATAAGAAGTGAATTAGATACCTGGTTGAGGGTTGCATGGGCTTGGTAAACTAAAAAACCAAAAAATTTTGCTGATAACCTGAAGGCCAGCGCGTTCCTGAGCCACCCTCCCTAAGGGAAAATGATTACGGAATATCCTGGTTCTTACAAATCATTAAATGCTAACCTCTCAAAATCTGAATTTTGTATTCCTCTTCCTCGATGAGATGATTAGCATGTGACACTGAATTACTTCCTTCGGGATTCGTCTTATTTTCGGAGGTGCTGAATGACATTTTCTAGTTCCTGAACTTTATGAGACACCCTCATCGGAAATAAAGATTCTTCATTAAACACGTCGGTGCTTTACAGTCGGCTTTCAGAATATAACGGTTTTAATCATACACAGAGGCATTAGGTCAAACACAATCATACTTTCACATTATTTGTGTTTCCGATGCGATTTTAATGACATTCGATGCGATTTTAATGACATTGTCCTCTTCAGTGATTAATGAATCCCATGAATTAATTTATCACATGAATCGGTATTAAGGTCACCGGTCATCATTAGTATAGGCATTAAAACACGCCTTTTCCACTTGGAGGGCGTGGCCTCTGGATGTGCGACCCTCCGGTTTTCAGAGTTTTCGTATGAAATGGCTTTGCTAATGCTTTGCACCAGGAATGTTCAAGGGGTCAATGTTTAACGGTTTCTGGGATTCCTTGGCGGATATCCGTCCCCGTATTGACCAGAAACAACTTTCGCTTCTCTGAGATATATATATATATATATATATATATATATATATATATATATATATATATATATATATATATATATATATATATATATATATATATAGGATGTGGGCACAGCGAGTGCTTGCTATGATAGGGTTAGCTATTTTTTCTCCCAGACTAGGCGAAGTTTTCGTTCGCATTTTAAAGTTGAAATTCATGTGTACTGCAAACATTGACCTCGCTCGAACTCTGTGCCTCAAGGCGTGATTGGGGCATGGAGGCGATGTGATCGGAAGTCCGGCTGTCAGGTGATAGGCATCCCGATCTGGCATCATGTATAACGGAATCTTCCGTCATGACGTCACGGAATTTTCCCCCCTCAGACATCATGACGGGCATGTTTGCGTGCGCTCGTCACCGCTCGCCTTCTTGCAAAGGAAATGTGTGAAAATTTTGTGTACGGAAAATAACAATGTAATTTAAACAATAGTACTAATACATACATACACACATATATTATGTATACACACACACACACACACACACACACACATATATATATATATATATATATATATATATATATATATATATATATATATATATATATATATATATATATATATATACGTGTGTGTGCATTAGTAATATTGTTTAAATTACATTGTTATTTTCCGTACACAAAATAAAGTTTATGATAATATTTTTAATAATATTTCAATTTGCCCTGTATAAATTAAAAAAATTTTGTGTACAAAAAAGTTGAAAATTTTCCTCTTCCTTGGCTACAGAAACGTAGGTTTAAGGGCCTATTCTGCTTTAACGGATCATAGACCTACTGTATACTAGGCTATATACCACTAGACTATGAAAGATGCTGTGTATGCAACGTAGTTACTTTTTACCTTTGTAAACTCGTGTTGCATAACTTGAATAATTGCTTTACATGTCTCTGGGATTATGTGCCCCATGGAACGACTAGTGGCGCCGAAGCGAAGTAACCTCTCTTACAGTGGTATTGGCTGTCTCGTACAAGTGTGCTTTTTATTTCTAGAAGAGGGGAGACCATATGTAACAATTCCATGTCAGTCTGCTCGTCCATTCTCGGATAATTAAACCAGTCACCAGGGTAAAGTTTCAATTTCATTAAATAAACAGGCGTGAGATAATTCGTTTCTCTTCCTCAATCGTAGTTTAATCCAGGTTCTCCTTTTTTCGCTGGGGTTTTCCAATTTCTGCTGCAAGAGCGCAGTCTATAGCGTCATCACTGCGCGGAATTGACACGTCTTCACTCTACCAGGTTTCGGCAAACTGAGGTGAATCCGAACGTGTATGGGCACCGCGGATACCGGAGTTAGAACAGAACCTGATGTGCCGGTCGTAACGTCTATAGGGCCCTTAACACCCCCTCTGCTCTCTCTCTCTCTCTCTCTCTCTCTCAATCCTCCCTGACTCTTTCCTTCTTTCTTCTCCATTACACCCTCTCTCTCTCTCTCTCTCTCTTCAACCATCCCTGTCTCTTTCCCTCTTTCTGCTCCCTAACACCCCTTCTACTGTCTCTCTCTCTCTCTCTCTCTCTCTCTCTCTCTCTCTCTCTCTCTCTCTCTCTCTCTCTCTCTCTCTCTCTCTCTCTCTCTCTCTCTCTCTCTCTCCTCCTTTCCTCTTTCTTTCTCTCTCTCTCTCTCTCTCTCTCTCTCTCTCTCTCTCTCTCTCTCTCTCTCTCTTCAACCCTCCCTGTCTCTTTCCCTCTTTCTTCTCCCTAACACCACCTCTACTCTCTCTCACTTCCTCTCTCTCTCTCTCTCTCTCTCTCTCTCTCTCTCTGTCACCCCCTTCCCAACCCCACCCCCTTTGGAGCCACTGATGTCTTACACCCACAATATTCTTTTCCCAATAGTGATTCTTAAATATACTGAAATTAGGTATGATAAAATCGTAAAGTTAACAAGTCTACGGGCGTTTCAGAGTGTATGTGGAACATACACACACACATACATACATCCATTTTTATATATATATATATATACATATATATATATATATATACATACATATATATTATATATATACATACATATATATAAATATGTATATATATGCGTGCATGTGTATGCATTTAAGAATCAAGGTCATCGGTCATTTCATTAGGTATAAAATATCTCAACATAATGAGATTGTAACTTTCTTTGCGGACTATTAACTGTTCAACTGCTAAATATAATGACAGAAAAATGAGATTTATGCTAATTAAGCGCCGTAATGTTCATTGTAAAACAATGAGTATCCACAGAGACTCATTACTTCACGGCCATTAAAAGAGAAACAATTTATGAGGACATCAGAATTTTAGCCTTAGCTTTGTTATAATTACTATTATTTAAACAGTCTAAATATAGCTTGGTCTTTTTGAGAAAAGATGGAATGGAATCCACATTTTAACACTGTACTTATCATTAGCAAATAGGCGTTATTGTTGTAAAACAATATTCATAGAGTAAATGTTAGGCTTTAGTTCTCTGTTCATTTTTCAAGTCCAATGAAGAAAAAATAATAAAAATATAAAAGAGCCCAACAAACAAACAACAAACTACTATATCTCCGACAGACAGAGGTCCTCAAAAGATTGCTCTCTCTCTGTCTCTGTCTCTCTCTCTCTCTCTCTCTCTCTCTCTCTCTCTCTCTCTCTCTCTCTCTCTCTCTCTCTCTCTCTCTCTCTATATATATATATATATATATATATATATATATATATATTATATATATATATATATATATATATATATATATATATATATATATATATATATATATATATTTAATATACAAACGTAATATATATATAATATATTTTCATATATATGATAATAAGTCCACCGTCCGTGAGGTCGAACCAGCGACGGACGAGGAATCAGGACTATGACACACTATCGACCCCACGGGACGGTATTATTATCATAAAATATATATATATATATGATATGACCTGAGCCCTGATGTGATAAATGTCATTTTATATGTATATATAGAAATCATACCAGTCAGGGAGTGTTGGAAAATCCCCTGAGCCCTTG
>NC_089793.1:45036841-45051841 GCF_040412425.1 Macrobrachium rosenbergii
ATGAATATTTAATTCACATAACTCTGTAGGCTACCCTGAGACCAGTGCCACTCCAAGAATATTTTTCCAGATATTCCCTCTTATCTCTTATTGCCTTTTGTTTAACTTAACCTTCTACAACTAAGTATTTCACACGTCTTCTACTTCGCAAAGTCCTGTGGGACTGAGCCCAAGGGGTTCAGGGAAGGACACAGGATTACGGAAGAGAAGAGCTGGAGGATTAGGAACGTTGGAATCACTGACAGAACTGATTGGTAAAAAAAGTGAGGCAAAGAGAGTGCTCTCTTTACTAAGGATCCATCAGGATGGAAAAGATGAGGAAAGTAGGCTTGCATAAGTTGTTGATATTTTTGCAGCAAGTGAGAAGATAAGCTCATATTTCTTCTTGGTAAGAGAAATTGTTCCTCAAAATACAGAAGTCCAGCAATTCCTAGATGATGTAAAAGATGCATAAGTAGCAAAATAAAAAAAGCTACAAACGGTTTCAGAACCCACTTTCTTCGGATGGCTGACAAATGGAAAGGTCAGACCGAGGATTTAATGTTTAAACTTTGCTATCTCGTAATGATTATTAATCACCCATTTAAAACAACTATTGTCACTGGTTTTCGACCTTAGCTACAATTACGATTTTTAGAGACCCCTTCTGATGGTGTTTCCAATAACGCACTGAACGTCCGAATGGCAATTCCTCATGTCCCCTTATACTGTCAAAGACATTCAGGAGCGAGCTCTTCTCTCTTTACAAGTCCTGTAAAGGTAACTTCGTTTCTGCTCGAACCATGACGCTTAATCTCTTTTCCTCTCTCTTTTCATCTCCTTTAAAGAGAACTTGGGTTCTGCTCAGGCTGGAAAGCAAGTCTCTTTCTCCTTTGTTCGTTCTCTCTCTCTCCCTTTTTTTGTTTCTATTCCCTTTAAAGGTAACTTTGGTTCCGCTGTAACACGGATGCAAAGTAGCCATTAGCATTTATCATGGACACAAGTGCATTTTGGGAAAGCATTCTTTTTTTTGTTGAGAGTGCAATTCTTTTCCGGATATTTTCGAGCTCTTTGCAATGCATGAATCCATGACAAGCCACTCTAAAAGCGCCCCGGCAAAACATCGTGTTTTGAAGCCATGAAAACGCTTATTCCTCCTCCACGGAAACATCTGTTTTTGGCCAGTTCACGAGCACAGAATCGTTCTCGCATTCCCGGCGTAAAAGTGTCAGGAAATTTCCGCTGCGGAATTATGCCAATGGAAAAACGATGGAGCGGCCAAATGCCTCACGCTAAAAAAATAATGCCTCCTTCTTAAAAACAAAAAAAGTACCGGTTATCGGCCCAAACTGAGTACAATTCCTGGCCGACTGTTGCGTTACTGTAATAAAGATGGATAACTCTTTCATATGGTAATTTGGTGCCTTAAAGCCCTCGTTTTGCAACCCACTGCCTCCGATTCACATTAGAGCATTATGGTGTGTTACAAGTTATAACAGATCAGAACTCTTTAAACTGGCACTCTGGAGGCTCAAGGCCTCATTGCCACCCACTGTCGCTGGAACTAGCCAGGTTTTGTTAACTACAAGTGCAATAATTTACTTTTGTTTTTGTTCAAAGCAAGAGCGTTAACTCCCAGTCCTCTCGCGAGGCCGCTATAATGTTTCAAGCTTCAGTAACAATTTTTTGTTTTAATCCCTGGCTAAACACAACTCACCTCTTTTACACGGACTGAGGCGGACAAAGGGGCTGAGTAGAGGAGGGCCGGGAGTGAAGTCCTCCCTTCCCCCGAGGAAGGCAGGGGCTAAAGTTTAATAGAACAAAATGTGTAGCGGAAAAATCTTCCATTAGCTACCATCAGCAGTGAACTGAGGCACTGAATGGTCAAGCGGGGTCAAAAATTCGTTGCAATACAATCTCTCCTCTAAGTGATGAGGAAATGGCAAAGCTGGAGTGACAGCTATTGTCCAATCGCGGTCGATGTCTAGCAAAAAGGTCAGTCGAGATTGAAGAAGTTTTTGAGTTACGGGTCTATAACTTTGTTGTGACCATTTAAGAGGAAAAAAATACCCTATATCATATTCAATGTAATAAGACACTTCAGGGGATAGCCAGAGCTTAACATAGTCGCTTACAGAATTGACCAGTTTGGGATAACTGACAGTACATTTTCCGCAGTCGAAATATTTCTATTTCTTGACGAAGGATTTCAGGACGTATCTTATGTAAAAGTGAACACAAAGGTTACATTACGTTTTTCATATGACTGATGCAGTTCTGCCTATATCCGCTGTATATATATATATATATATATATATATATATATATATATATATATATATATATATATATATGTATATATATATATATATATATATGTATATATGTATATATATATGTATATATATACATATATATATATGTATATATATATATATATATATATACATATATATATATATATGCATACATACATACATACATACACACACACACACATATATATATATATATATATTATATATATATATATATATATATATATATATATATATATATATATATATATATATATCTATAATAAAGCCACAGAGAAAGATGGATAGACTATGTATCACAATTAATCCCCTGCATAAAACAAATTCGATACTGCTTAGTTGCAGATTAAATCGATATGTAAATCGCATAGTATTAAAATTCCAGGAAAAACCGACAGGAAATATTTTCATTTGGCATATTTTTGCAACAGATTGGAAAGCTGCTTAAAAACTCTGGTGGTGTTCATTTCAAAATTATTTTCGAAATTTTTTTTAGATATGAGGAGAAGTGATACCTGCTATCGTATTTTTCTGACCGATTACTCAACAAGAATTGTTCCTGACTTCTCTTATGATTACTGATTTGTTTAGTCGTTAAATTTTGCTCATTATTTTATACTGAGTTTACATATCTGAACATAATCCCACTTTGTGGAAGCTTGCTTAAGAAATTAAGTCTGTATTGGCTTGGAATAAGGGAATCACACCAGAATAATAATAATAATAATAATAATAATAATAATAATAATAATAATAATAATAATAATAATAATAATAATAATAATAGATGAGAAAGAAAGAGAAAAAATTAATGAGTATCAAGACCTGAAAATCGAAACGAGAAGGATATGGGATATGGCAGTGGAAACTGAACCCATAATCACAGGAACACTAGGCACGATCCCAAGATTCCTGAGAAGGAGCCTGGAAAAATTAGAAGTCGAGGTAGCTCCAGGACTCACGCAGAAGAGTGTGCTACTAGAAACAGCACACATAGTGAGAAAAGTGATGGACTCCTAAGGAGGCAGGGTGCAACCCGGAACCCCACACTATAAAAACCACCCAGTCGAATAGGATGACAGTGATAGATCAACCAAAAAAAAAAAAAAAAAAAAAAAAAAAAAACAACAACAACAACAATAATAATAATAATAATAATAATAATAATAATAATAATAATAATAATAATAATAATAATAATAATAATAGTAGTAATAATAATAATTATGTGGATTTTATTTTTCCAATTTTATAAAGCTTATTTTCTACTGAATGAAGTTTTAGGATGACATTTATCATCCGGGCTCTTTAAATAAATTCCCATTTAATTATTTTAGGAAAGAATTATTCAAGTTAATTTTGTCATATATTTGATAATTTTCAACTGAAAACAAAAAAAAAAAGAGAGAAAAGCTTCATACCCGCCGGAGATCCATTACTTCCTTGGCTATCAACGAAGAAGAGAGGAAAGAGAGTTCTTTTATTTCAACAACAAATTACACATTCTTCTTCGACTGTCAACGAAAAGGAAAGAAATTACTCCTTTAGTTATCAGTAAATGAATTCATTACTCCTTTGGCTATAAACGATGAAGCTGGAAACATTTCTTCATCTATTTTAAGGAAGATATTAAATGCACTTCTCCTTCAGTTGTCAACAAGCGGGGTAGAAACATTAATTCATTTTTTATCAACAAGAAATTTAGTCATAGCCTATTGGTTAAAAATGAACAAGACATAAATCACTCTCTTTGTTTTCACTAATAAAGGAGCACGGTATTACTTTATCACAGAAAATAAAGTACCATTGCTTCTTTTGTTATCGACAGTAAATAAAGACATTACATTTAGTTATTAACAAATATGAAAAAATTATTTTGTTATCAATTGCGAATGACGACATTCCTCTCTTGGTGTCAAACGAGCGTGAAAGAAACGTTACTCTTTTTGTATCAACAATATGAATGACATGACTCCCTTCGTTATCAACGAAAGAGAAATATTTACTTAACGTTTCATACCATAAATAAGTTAAGGCATAATTCATTTGGTTTTCATCTAAAGAGAAATAAGAATGACTCCTTTTCTTTCAAATCAAGACATTCCTCTTTAGGTTACCAACAGTCAAGAAAGTAGTCAGGACATTACGGTTATCAACGAAAAAGAACGTAACACCTTTTCTTGGCAACAAAAAGGAAGTTACTCCTTGTATTACCACCAGCAAAAATACATTGTTCCTTCCCGTCATCAATAAAAATATGTTATTTTTTTCTGTTATTAGCAGTACAGGAAGACGCATTACTCCACTTGTTACTAATAAAAGAGGAAGAAAACTTCCAACGTCAATTTATTCTTTTTGCAAATGTTACTAGCAACAAAACGACGTTAGTCTACTCCTTTTGTTATCGACAATAAAAAGAAGCAAAGTGACTCCGTCCGTTATCAACTCAGGAGAATTCTCCAACGATGCGCCTCTTTGCTGCCTCTGTTGTACATCGTTTCTTATTTAGCGAAGTCATGAATGCCGTATGAGGGAAGATTCCAGTCTTCTGAAGTCTTTTGTGGACGGAGCGTAAGCAGGAATTTTCCCTGCTCCGTCTCTAGAACGATTTCGTAGTCCATAATTCAGAGGCCATGCCATATGAATATTTCGTAGCGGGTCACCTTTGGAATGGAGCTGCAGTTGGGGTTCCGACCATTTTAGGTTCAGTTATGAGAAAAATTGACTCGAATTTCAAAGCGCCGATGACACAGAAAATGCATAGCGAAAGAAGATACGGTTTAAATTGGGATTGCTTTTATTAGAAAAAGTACTTTATGTTCGAACTGCCCACGTCATACTCAACATATTCCATATGAAAATAAAGGTCTGTTAGCTTTGCCTATACTGAAAAACATATTCCTATCTCGAAGTACCGATCATGAAATATAGGCTACTCATTTAACTAAATTGTTTGCCCATAAGCAGAAATCGATTGGAAATCTGATCAGGTCAGTATTGAATGTAATCTAAATACATTGCAATCACGAGTTAATTATCTTCCCATCTGTTTTTAATACAAGGGGTTGTTACCTCAATTCTAAATTACAATTTAGCTCTTATCTTTTAATGTCGTTCTTGTATATGAAACTTAATTTCTTTTTGTTACTCGTTTTCATTTTAATTTTTTTTTTTTTTATTGAAACGACGAAAAGAACAAGAAATTTTCCCCCCATAAACGATTTAACATATTTTAAATTTCCAGGAAAACTTAAGAATAGCCGTCTTCCTAATAATTCAGCAGAGGCCTTGATGGTACTTCGGCATGTCCCCAGCCTCTTCAGAAATCACCACTAAACACATTTGGGCGCTGGTGGCTGGGCATAAGATGCCAGACCCCGGGAAGTGAGGATGCTGAAGATATCGTTATTTTGGAATTGTTGCACTCAAGACGTTTTAGAGGGAACGAGCTGTGTATACACCTCCTTCGGTTCTTCGAACCGTCTGGAGTGGCTATTGAGACTTCTTGTATATTCGCCAACGGATTATTTTAAAGCAAGGCCAATAAGGAGAGCAATTTAATACCCATTGCCAGTCCCAGGCCAAAAGAAAATACTAAGTAATAGGGAAAGAAATGCAGGGGGGGCGGGGTTACTTGACCTCGAAAAACGTGACAAATCTTCAGCCTCTTATAGAAAGGAACTCTATAAGAAGTTAGGAAAAGCTGAAGCTGGCAGAGAATTCCAAAGCTCAGCAGTAGAGGGAAAGAAGCAGTCACTAAATTATGTCACCTTAAGAGAATAACCAATTTCTTCTATTGTTCAAATAGGGGCAAGGTGGCCTGACGGGTGTAACCGCGCCGTCTATGAGGAATGGAATTTTGACCACTTTCTGGATTTGCGATGGTTACCCAGAATCCACGTTTAATAGATCCTCTCAAGGCTTCTTGCTGCTTGAAAACTGCCTACGCAGAGGAAGTCACTCTTATGTTGTAGTATTTTCAGAAAGTCCACTTTTACCGGTCTTGGAATCAATTTCCAAAGTGCTACATTTTTCAACTCTAAAATAAATAACATAAAGCCTTTAATACATAGGGCATATTCTCTTTGTAGCTCAGTCAGTCATTTGACTCAAAAATAACATTTCAAAAATAATTATTCTTATCCTGATAACAATTTTTAAAGAATTGAAATTGTTTCTAAATAAATCTCTGTATAAATAACATAATAGATATGTCAAAGGTTGATAAACTGGATATGTATTTTAAACTGCCATATAAAAGTGATCCATGCTGTAAATACGTTACAAGAGAACTTAAAAACATATTAAAGTATGGCTTCCTTCACATTAACCCCAAGTTAATTTTTACCAACAACCCTACAATTCAAGCGTTGTTGAACCATAAGGATAAACTACGTTTAGACCTCGTGTCTGGCATCACCTATATTTACAAGTGTGACGGCTGTATCGCCACATACATTGGCCAGTCAAAGAGATCACTCGGGAAAAAATCTGCGGAACATTATGGCATTTCTCCTCGTGATGGTCGTTTGCAGGCTAAGCCAACCAGATCGCCAATTTTACAACATATAGAGGAAAGTACCACGGGGAGAAGACTTGAAATGTTGCTGTTCTTGGTACTTTTAATGAGGAATCATTATTGAGAATCTCTGAGTCGATCGAAATAATTTTTTTTTTTTTGTATAGAAAACCATATCTTAACCTTGACAATTCATCTTATCCCTTGCATCTATTGTAATTTGTTCAACGTTTCATTTATACTGTAAACTGTTCAATTTCTGTTTCACCCACCGAGTAGTTTATATGTTACTGTAAATAATTCTAAAGATTTTATCAATTCTCTCGATTATTGCCACCTGTACTCAGCTTTGTCGGCCAATAATGATGATATATTCTTTTAACTAAAATAACTATAATGTCTCTCTGAGGTTTGAGAATGTTGTTATGAAGAAGCAACGAAAATCGTCGTAAATAGTATGGTGGTTCTTATACTGCGCTCTTCTTTTCCTACACACACACACACACACACACACACACACACATATATATATATATATATATATATATATATATATATATATATATATATATGTATACACACATATATATGTAAATATAAAATATATATATATACAGTATATATATATATATATATATATATATATATATATATATATATATATATATATATATATATATATATATATATATATATATATATATATATATATATATATATATATACTTTACTAATTCTCTTCAGGCGGGTACAAGAGCTTTGTGTCAAATATCTGCAACAAATCAATCTCTCTGGCGATGATAAATTGTCTTTTGACTGACTGCCTGAGTCACTATCTTCCGTCATTCATACCTTCAGGCAAAGTGAGGTTTTATATTTTTACATTTCGTTTTGCTTTCCCTGAAGTCAGGATACTACTGATGTACAATAATTCTGCTACTGATGTATGTCATAATTATTATGGTATGTACACAGGAAAAACCTCAGGTACATGTGTACTTAGGTTCCAGATTCTTTTATTACCTGTATGAATGAACTGGTAACGCCCTGGACTCTAACTTGAAAGACCAGGGTTCGGTCCAGATGTGAGTCAGGAATATATATATATATATATATATATATATATATATATATATATATATATATATATATATATATATATATATATATATATATATATATGTATGTATGTATATATATATATTTATAAATTTTTTTGCCACATCACCGTTACTTTTTTTATTTTCACAAACATTAAGATACAAATAACGTTTATTAGGAAATTCGCCCTACCTCGGAAATAATACCGAAAGGGAATTATTACTGCTATGTGGCTCATTTCTTGACAGCCCAATAGTTACAGAGCTTGTCACTGAAATTGTAGGTTGTTGCTGTCAGTGGACTGAATCCGCAAGGCAATGAACCACTCATCAATTATAATTCTGCTTTGGTATTATTTTCGAGGTAGAGTGAATGGATATTAATTTGTAGATAATGTTTGTGGAAACAACATTTATATATATAATATTTATATATATATATATATATATATATATATATATATATATTATATATATATATATATATATATATATATATATATATATATATATATATATATATATATATATATATAAATATAATATATATATATATATATATATATATATATATATATATATATAATATATATATATATATATATATATATATATATATATATATATATATATATATATATATATATATATAAATATTGTTACAAACGTCAGTTAACGTTTGCATTTTTATTTTTGTCTTGATAAGTTTAAAATTTATAGAGTAATTTCGAGCGAAAAGAAGTACAGATTGTTTTTCAAAACTCCCTTGTCATTCTCCCATGCCTTTCCTTTTGATAATGACAGCCAGGTGTCTAATGAGAAAATAATGTCATGACCGTACCTTAGTCATTAACATCCCTTTGCCTGACCGTATTAATCCTGCTTGAGGGGAAAATCGACAGCCCAATGCAGATTTACGCAGACCCTTTGAGACCTATACGTTGTCAGAATTCCCCACCCAATTTCCTTCATGAGAGTTTTCTTAAGGTCCTTCCCTCCATTCCTCTACCCGTCACGCTGTTAAGGGTCAACGTCTTGACCTGTCGCACACCTGCACCCTGCTTACTCATCTTCACTCCCTTGCTCTAATGTATCTTCATTGTCCTTAACCCTTCCTTGGACGTTTCATAGGCCGACCTCTCAACGACCTTTCAGGTACCTGACCAGATTAGCGCCGTAACCCGAGACGAGGACAATAACTGCCCCAATTAAGAGGGGCCTGTTACATCACGCCCCCCTCGATGACGAGGTGGTATACAACCAGCCTGTGACTGACTTCTGGATCAGCCAGTTCAGTAACTCAGTCGAAGAAGAGCAGTCAACATGACTTTGTAGCGGTTCAGTAATTCCGATTGATCAACCATACCTTTCCATCACCTTGCCCCATCGTAGGGGGCCTGACTCAGGACACCCTTCTGCCAGAAGTCTAACCTTATCAGGACCGTGCCTGAACTCTCCCTGGACTTCGCCCTAACGCTGTCACTCTGAAGGTGGTAATCTCTGCCACCTCCCTACTACACGCTGATGCCATTGTAGACCCAGCGACCTTTAACTCCAGTTTATTTCCTCTGGTGGGGAATAGTACACGATGCAACTCCCATTGATGCCCTTGTGTGGGAACCTGGCTCTGATGTCCTTCAAGTCTCATCCATGGACTAAAGGTAATGTGATTGGAAGTTGTTAGATCGGCCTCACCTTTGCTCTGTTCTCCCAGTTTCATGTCCCATTTTCATTTTCTCCGTAAGAAACTCAAGTGATATGTTACCTTGCTATTGTGAAAAATTCTGCATTGGAATACTAATGTTACCGTAAGATACGTACCTATTCCCAAGTGTTAAACTCGGTGAACCAAGTGTCTCTATTTTGTTTACGTATTCCAAATAATGTGTCATTGCATTCACTATTGTGTATTGCAATATACCTGCTTTTGCAGATCCATGTATCGAGTGCCTGTTGTGTGATCATTTCCCTGTAAACCTATAGGTGACATACCAGATCAAGATTTCTCTGGACCCAGTGAAATCCAATCCTTATCTACTATTCTTCATCCCATATGTTCGAAGGCTCCTTCCCCTTAATTACTCTTACAGTATATTAGCCTAACGAAGGCATAGTGTTTTAGCTTGCATTTAGTTTTCTGTGGCACTTAGTTTGATGACTGTGACTGTCTAATGCAGTTTGTCTGTGCCACGGGGCTCTATTGCTAGCCCCTATGAATAGATACAGCTTCTGACTTCTCTAGTGAATTACACTTTTGAGTGGACATCCAAGTTTACCTTAATCCTTGACTATGGGGTATTTTAGTATAGTCAGTATTACACACTTTTCTGTTCACCGAAGTGTAGCCCCGCTTTGAAAGTCAGTATTGCTGTTGTCCTGATTATTCTTAGAGCCATCCCTTAACCCCCACGGCTACGTGAACGTGACTATATGTATATATATATATATATATATATATATATATATATATATATATATATATATATATATATATATATATATATATATATATATATATATATATATATATATATATATTGTCACAGAAGTGATCAAGCACCTGGTTATGACACAAATTATAATACCAAAAAGTTATCTCACTTCAACCAGATACTCGAAACCTCACAACAAAAGATATTATGACTGAATACTAACAACGTGTTTTCTTTCAATGGTAATTTTTTTACAAACAAAAATTTGGCTGTAGCATGGAAGTCCCTATCACCCCTTCTAGCAAACTTGTACATGGAATATTTCGAAACAGAACTTTTGTCGTCTATCAAACCCCATAATATGATCTGGCTTAGATACGTAGATGATATCTTTACTTTCTGGGACAATAGCTGGGGACTTTAATGAATTTTTAATAGGCTAAATTCGCTAGTTCCGACCATAAAATTTAAAACAGAATGGGAAAGGACGGAAAACTGCCGTTCCTAGATGTACTGATCATAAGAAAACAGAACAGGTATGCATTTACAGTATATAGAAAACCCACCTTCGCTGTCTCCTACATTCATTTCTTAAGCTACCACGACGTCTCCGTAAAAATCATGGTAGGTGCAACTTATTCCTCAGAGGACTTAGGATATGTTCAAATGAGTACCTGGATAAAGAATTTAACACGATCCGCCAACACCTAACGCAACTGCTATATCCACCACACATTATCGAGAGGGCTATTAACAAAGCAAATAAAATATACTATAAAGGTCCCACTCACAACAGACAAATAGATTTCAACAACAAAATAAAGCTTCCGTACGATGAAAACATCCAAAAGGCCTCCGAACAACTCAGGCCTAACAATCCTTTCATTTTCCATTATCCCAAATCCATCGGGAGTTCGCTCGTTAACGTATACTTAAATAACAAAAGGGAAGAAGCTGGAGTTTACAAGATACCGTGTAGTAATTGTCAGGACATCTACGTAGGCGAGACAGGTAGATCGCTCTCGCAAAGAATAACAGAGCACAAAAGATCAGTACGTTACGCTTTGGAGAGTTCGGGAATTTTCCTACATATCAGAAATACAGGGCATGTCATTAACTGGAGTGGGGCGGAGTTGGTTTTCAAAAGTAGCTGTCCGTACAAAAGAAGGATGCTGGAATCTGCTATCATCAATCAAACCAACAATATGAACCTGTCAGGAGGACATTGGAAATCGGATGACATCGACACCTTAATCCTCAAACCCCTGATGAAGAAGATGACCCAGGAAACGCGACCGCCAGATCCATCGCCAAACGGGAGCTAATGAGGCCAAAAACCACTAGGGAATTTGGCCATTCTCCTCCTTAAGAAACGCCACCTCCATAACATCGGAGGCCTAGGGCCACACCTTTATGTTTTTGTATATATACCATTGTAACTTTCCACCTGTCCATATTCTACCAGTGAACAGGGCACAGAAGCTAGTGCCAAAATATATGGTTTCAACGTTTAATTAGTGTTTTATGGGCCTTCTTATATTCATATATATATATATATATATATATATATATATATATATATATATATATATATAATATATATATAATATAATATATACAGTATATACACACTCCAGTTGGTTTTGTCTGGACCTTTCCGTCCAGGATTCGAATGTGGTTCCTCTCGCTGTAAGGCAATGACACTACCGATCACACAACAAAGACTTATCTCTCTTTCTCTCTCTCCAGGGAAATCGGAGGTATTACGAAAATTCACAAGCTTAGCGGTAGAGAAAGAGTGGAGAAGTAAATGGAAGGGTTTAGATATCCTTAAAGTTACCTTCACCGAATATATGCACCGAGCAATACCGTCGGCTCCCTGCTGATGGCCATTTCTTTGTAAAGGAATTAACCATTGCTTTAAGCTTACATAATGATTTCGAAGAAACCATATATTTCTATATGACACTTTTAACACCCTCAGTCATTAGGTACTTATCTTAAGGAAAATTCGCTTAATACTTACAATATTATGTAAGGTTTACACAAAAAATGCATAAAACAACTAGCTGTTTTCTCTGAAAAACCAGTTTGTTCAGAATGAATTACATTTGAAATTAGATTTAAAAAAATAACCTGGGTAAAAATGGTTATTTTACAAAAATACCTTTAAAAATTCTATAAAAATAGAAATTCTCTGAAACCAACATTTTTCTCTCCAAAAATCAGAAATAAAATGTCAGGGGATGGTTACATAATGGGATTCAGGGATATCCACATTACAACTGAAGTTGGAATTTAGTATTTTAAGATAGTTAATATGAAAAAGCCATCATCAGAACATTTCTAAAGTACAAAATACATCTATAAACGTATTGCCCACTAAAACTGAGAATAGATGAACAGTGATTTTTCTATGGTGAATTTGTAAAGAGACGTTTAACATAATTCTAAGATAAATAAAATATATCAATAAATCATTAAAAACATAAATTTGTACTGCTCTAAAATGAGATTCAGGACGCATAAAGGGAGACAAATAAACAAATAGGTAGGAATTGCTGTATGCTGAAATGGAGGGAAGAATGCCAACGAGCACTTATCCATTTGGTTAACGGAATTCCAATACCAAGTTCGGCCTCGTTATAATGCTGTTATCTTCAAATTAGAAAGGTGACAGCATTAGCAGAGGGATTCCGTATCGATTACTGAGAGAGAGAGAGAGAGAGAGAGAGAGAGAGAGAGAGAGAGAGAGAGAGAGGAGTATAATCCTAGATAGAACGAAGAGAACACAGTTATTGACAAACAAAAGATGAAAGAATATTTTATGAGTGGATAAACGTACAGGGTCAGGATTACCTTGTCTGTGCTTTTCTGTCTTCGCTCCCCCCAAACCCTAGCTGCTGCCCATAACACTCTTCTAGTTCCTCGTTGGACGAGTCGGAAGAGTTCTCGGCTAGCACTCTGCTAGGCCCGAGTTCGAGTCTCCAGCTGGCCAACGAAGAATTAGAGGAATTTATTTCTGGTGATAGAAATTCATTTCTCAGTATAATGTGGTTCGGATTCCACAATAAGCTGTAGGCCCCGTTGCTAGGTAACCAATTGGCTCTTAGCAACGTAAAATAAGTCCAATCCTTCGGGCCAGCCCTAGGAAAGCTGTTAATCAGCTCAGTCGTCTGGTTAAACTAAGGTATACTAACAACACTCTTCTAAGACCTAGGTGCCCAGTTCACTGCTCGGGTCAACTGAGTGATACTGGATTTTAGGGATCGCCCCCATGTGTCCCTCTTCGTCCGGTGACCGTTATCAAGAGATATTTGGGGCTTACCATCAAGTCACTCATACCCATTAATATAGAATTCATTTCACCTCGGGAGGAATTTACATCTGTCCCAGGCCGAGAGATGTACATACCATGATTGATTCCCTTTGGGTGTAAATTCTTCGCAAGGTAAAGTCAATTCTATATTAATGGGTATGTATGATTTAATGTTAAGCCCCAAATATCTCTTAATGTCGACTTCTGTTTATTTTAAGATTGACCTACGCCCAAAAGATATTAAAGCATATTTAGGGCTTAATATTTGAGTATAGAAAAGTAACGTGTAAATCCGTGACAGAATTGCAACAAGCACAAGCATATTACACACACACATATATATGTGTGTGTTTACATGTAAGTATTATGTAACACCTGGCCGTTTCCCTTACAGTGGTTGGCGCCTGAAAAAAAAAAAACGGTCATTGCTACCTTCACTTTGACAGCTGAACCAAGGTAAGACTTCCTAAACATTAGCCGCTTCATACGCCTAGGCAGATGGATCAAAAGCTGTATATAAAACTCCTCTGCACACAGTGCGCCATTCAGCCCTGTCTTGCATGCATCTCGCTCTTCCTGGAAATTAAACTCTTCCTTTCCAATACTTCTTTCATAACATCCTCTCCTTCCCCTAACTCTTTTTAAATACAAATTTTTCCACTAACCAATCATAATCCTTTTTATCCACATGATCAGACCATCTCAAAATACTAAGGTCGACTATTTATTTATTATAACATTTTTACCCTTTTTAGGTAATTACACATTCCTCGCCATTTCAGTTCTTCTTATGTTGCACATACTATAAAAATGATTCAACTCAGCAGCTTCCAACCTTTTTCTTTCATTCGCAGAGTACATCAACACTTCTTCCCATTAGGGACAGTTGCCTTAACACGGTCATCGTGCATTCACACAACTCAGTCACCCATTGCATTTATTCCCAAATACTAATACGAACCAACCATTCACATTCTTCCACCATCCATAGTAACTTTTAGTATTCTATCTTCCTGGCTTCTGTTTACCTTCATAACCTTCCTCTTGCTCATATCTACTCAACTTTTTCATCTTGCAGACACTTTTAAAAATTTTCACTGATTTCTGCAGTTTCTCTTCACTGTCGCCAATCATCACAGCATCGTTGCAAACATCAACCATTCTCTACTCCATTCACGACTTATTTTCTTATCCAAATTCTTTAAATACACGTCCACTGTCCTTTCATGGACTTCTCACATCACCCCATCCATGAAAACATTGAACAGCCATGGAGACATTACACACTCAGTCTTAGACCTACTTCCACACAAAACCTTTCCTTCTCCCAACC
>NC_089793.1:45056841-45066841 GCF_040412425.1 Macrobrachium rosenbergii
CAGCGGAATTTATCTCTCGCATTATTTTCTCCATCCGTCTTATAATTTATTATACTCAGAGGTGGAAGCTAGAGTGGCGCTGAGAGACCTAAGGTGACTCTTCGCGTGTGAATGTGGGAAGATGGTATCCGTGACGTAGCGTGATATCACTATATGGATTGTTGGTGATTGGTCAAGGGGAGGTGACTCCAATGACTTTTTGTACTAAAAGGTTATGCTATTATAGCCATTTGGAAGGGCGGGTTGAATGGTAGCTGGTATGGTTTTCCACCGGATAACTGGTGTTGTGCACCAGGGGTGTTGCTCGAGGGCGTTGTATGATTGATTAAGGTGGAAAGTCTCTTAGGTTGCGTTCAAGTCAGGCATCTCGTGGAGGACGTGAGGGGCCTTGAGGTGAGTAGGCATCGTTTGTCACTGCCAACTATTTTGATGCTGCGGGCAAGGTTGTCACAGGTCAAGGAGGTGTTGTGCGATTTGGACCTATATTTTGACACCCTCCCGATTGTGGCAGGTTAAGTGCTTGGAGAGGTGCAGGTGTTAATACTAATGTATTTGCTGGGATATCCACATACGAGGCATTGAAAGTGACAGATCACAATGGCTATCTCCAGGTTATCTCCTGTAGAAAGGGTGAGTTGTTCTTCAACACTACGTAGATTGGTGGGTTTTCTGACAGTACATCATTAGATTAATTTTTTTGTTAAAATTTGCAGGGGTGATTAAGATGAGATGATCCTGCAAATGGCACATTTATCATCCTTGTACCTGCTACTCATGCGGCCATAATGTACAGCGTAATGTCCTGAGAGGTGGCTGTGTTGGGAGAGGGTGTCTGGACGACATACTTAGGATGAAACCAAGTTCTAGAGGCTAACCTGTAATCCTACTGATGAAATTAAGAGGGAAGCTATCCACATCATAGACAGCATATGCAGCTAGAGGCACCACCTAACTCTTGACTACCATAGGAGACTTCGGACAGGGATACATCTATAGAAACATATAAACCCACAAACCCAGTAACCTCCTGTATCCAATTATCAGGCGGAGTTCAGCACCAATGCACACCTAAACAAAATGTCTCGGCACACTCCTGACACCCTCACTTACCAAATTAAGACAACCTACATTTGTCTGCTGAATTCCTGGAGTCTATGAAGGCATTATTCCATCTCTCAACATTGAGCCATTATTTACAAAGGTTCCTGTCGACGAAACTATCAACCAAATGATGGCCCAAATCTACAGGGCCTCTTTTACCTTGGATCTGGACATCCTAGACCTAGGCCATGCCCTCTTAGAGATCTGAACAAAAAAGGTACACCCTTTTGAACTATAGAGGGAAAATGAACATTCAAACAGATGGTGTTGTTAAGGGCTTTCCTCTAGGTTCCATTTTTGCAAATTTCAATTTGAGAATTGTTGAAAAGCATGTCTTCTCCTGCCTTCAGAAGCCCAGCACATATGCAAGGTGTACTGATAATACATTCAACTATACCAATGACATGCAAAGACATAGTGCCTCCAGAAAGCCTTCGAACAATGTAGTGTCTTGTGCTACATGAGTGAGTCCAGTATCAATGGCTGACTCCCCTTCCTCAACATTCAAATCATTGAGAACAGCTAGGGAACCAGCCCATTGGTCTACATCAAGCCGATTTACCTCTGTCTTTACATGAACTGGCAGAGTGAGTGCCCTGAGCCATATAAGGGCCCTGCCATCAGTGCCTACATCAGGAAGGCTCTTCCTCACTGCTACTTACGGCAGAGCACACACACACACACACACTGAACTAGAGAGGATGTCTCAGGTAACCATGAAAAATGAGTACTCCAACAATCATCAAGCAGATTGAGTTAAGACCATGAATTCGTGGTACAACCCAGCATCTTTTCCAAACACGCCCACATCTCCAGAAATTAAGCTGCATTATAAATCCTGCACAAGTAAGAAGCACAAGGGTGACAAGTGTGCCAACCACATAATCACCTCATCTAACATCACACCTCTAAATGCAGAAAGAAAATTATTCTAATATTATACAACAGGGAAACTGCAACTCTAATACTGAGGAACAATACCCCTCCTACAGGAGATTGCCAGAATAGAACCTTTAAGCACCTATTCAAGCATATCTCCTTCTATAGACACGGTGGTGTCATCAAGAAACATACATCTGAACTGCACAACACCTCACTGACCTTTGGTGCCCTTGCCAACAGCATCTAAAATTATTGTTATTCATCCAACAAACAACGCCTATGCATTCTTAAGACCCTTCACATCCTACAGGAGAAGCCTGACCTGACCAGCACATGAGATTTTCCCCTTCCTAACAACCAAATTACCCCCTCAAGTGAGGCCCCTAACACAACACTCACCTGCTGGGAAACCACACCAGCCACACTTCAACCCACCAACCCTAACGGTTATGACAGCACAACCTTCAATAAAAAGTCATTTGAGTCTCCCCATCCATGACCAGTCAGGAACAATCCACATAATGATGACACACTATGTCACAAATACCACACCACATCACACACGAATAAAACACCTGAAGTCTCCCAGCTATAACTAATACACTCAAGAAACATACATCTGTACTGCACAACACCTTATAACAATCTGAGAAGGGTAAAAATATTGATGAATAACTCTAAGTTACTTTGCACCAGCCTTCAAAAGACAATAGGTACTACTTGCATGATCATCTCCATCTGCCACCCCACCGAACCTGACCCACGCTTTCTCTATGGATCTGTCTTTATGTATAGTTTTTTTTTAATTTACAGTATTGCACCAATATTTTAAACACATAACTCCTGAGTACATTTTGTCATCTCTGAAGTGGGAATATTAGCCTCTTATTCTCCCCTTTGTGTGCCACAGAGAAAATAATTACAGGAACAGGGGACATAATGTGCAAGATAAATTCCACTGATACAGCCACAGTATTTATTAATAATAATAATAATAATAATAATAATAATAATAATAATAATAATAATAATAATAATAATAATGCAAATCTTCTTCACAATCCCGTGAATATGTTTATAAAAATACAAAATCCACATTTATGTAAATTACTGTATTTACAAATAAAAATAAATTCAGGAGCTTTCGAGCCTGCTCAGCTCCCTTCTTTAGCTGAAGAAGGGAGCTGAGCAGGCTCGAAAGCTCCTGAATTTATTTTATTTGTAAATACAGTAATTATAAATGTGGATTTTGTATTTTAATAATAATAATAATAATAATAATAATAATAATAATAATAATAATAATAATAATAATAATAATAATAATATATGCAGGGAGTAGACCTTCTCTGATGCATGTTTTGTTGAAAATAACGGCAATTTTTAACAAATTAATCTTATACAAGGTTTTTTCAATTCCCCTGATAATTCGTTTTTCTGGCTCAGCTAGGTTGTTGAGTAGAATTCCAGTATTCAAATTTGTCTAAATTGGGATATTAGTCAAAGATTATATTTGCTTATATCTTGTATATTCATAGTCTACATGTTTCGACCATCTCAAAGGTCGTCGTCAGGACGTTGGTGAAGATGAACTAAATGTGAAACGAGTTAGATCGGCTTTTATATGAGTGGTGGGTGGGGTCAAATTCGGCGCTGAATTATCATTGAAGGCCTGCGGACATTCCTTTTCACTCTAAGCTGCATTTCGTGTGTTGATGGTCTGTCTTGCATGTGAGCACTGCATCGCTGGGAAGGAGCAGGGGAATTTTGACAGGCTCTTCTGTTGAATGATGAATCCTGTTCAATGGTCGCATTGTGTGGGGCGCTCGTTGTGGGTATCCTGGTAGCTGTAGGAAGAAGAAAGGTCTCTTGCATGATGTTCAATGATGGTCTTTCTTTTTCTACATGCAAGGCTTCCAAGAGGCGCAGTCGGCGATGGTCTGCTGTTTGATCTATAATGTCGATGTTCGGGATAATGTCTTGTCTTTTAATTCTCTGGTTGTGGGCAGTTTTTGCATGATTGAAGATTGCTCCCTCTTGTGCATGGCAGGACACTCTCTTCGAAAAACGCATCGTTGTCATTCCGAAGTAACTGCCGAGGCATCCTTGGACGGGGCATAGGTAATGGTAAACCAAGTTGGTTTTCTGAGAGGGTCCTGCTGAGGTATGGCTGGATTGTTCTTCATTATCAAACTGCTTGTTTTCCGGTTCTTGTAATATATTACTAAGTTGACCTTCTTCTCGGGATTGGTGGTGTTGACGTTCTCTTCTATGATTTTTCAGAGGGCGGGCTCATCATCTTTGTACTTCTTATGGAAGAATCCTCTATAGAAGAGATCTATATGCTCAGGGACGTCAGGGCGCGGCTCCTGCTGGTACCAGCTCTCGACATTCCTGCGGATAGATTCTCCTATTTCTTT
This sequence comes from Macrobrachium rosenbergii, assembly GCF_040412425.1. Lineage (NCBI taxonomy): Eukaryota > Metazoa > Arthropoda > Malacostraca > Decapoda > Palaemonidae > Macrobrachium > Macrobrachium rosenbergii. Next base: position 45,061,245 of record NC_089793.1, read on the forward strand.
ATTAGGGTGTCCATTATCAATGACGACCTGGGCAACACGCTCGAGTTCATCGTGGGTGATGTTCCAGGAGGAGCAGTGTGAGAGGGCCCTCCTGACATAGGCGCTGATGGTAGAGCACTTATACCTCTCGGGGCACTCACTCTCTCCGTTGAGACACATTCTCAGGTTCGTTGGTTTAGTGTATACCTTGGTGGGGAAATGGGTCTCTTTTTCTTCAACCAGGACGTCGAGGAAAGGGAGGTGGCGGTCTTTGCTGTGTTTGATCGTAAAGGTGAGACTGCTGTGCTGATGGAAAGAGCGCCTCAGGTCTTCTATTTCTTCCCGCGAATCAGCAACGACGAAAGTATCGTCGATGTACCTCATGTATATTCTGGGTTGGCTGCTATTTTCGAAACCCTTTGTTCGACGGTTCCCATGTAGAAGTTAGCAAAGAGAACACCTAGAGGGGATCCCATTGCAACACCGTCAATCTGTGTGAACATATGTCCATGGTGGTTGGAAAAGGGGGCCTTCTTCGTGCAGATTTCCAGCAGGGAATGGAGGGCGTGTTTGGGGATGTTCAGGGTAGGCGTGGTGGGGTCCCTATACACTCGGTCTAGGATCATCCAGATGGTTTCATTGACAGGGACGTTTGTGAAGAGGGACTCCACGTCCATGGAAGTGATGAATCCTCCAGAGGGGGTGGTCCTAAGGGTTTCAAGGAACTCTGCCGACGATTTCAGGCTGAATCTGTCCGGGACGTACGGGGTCAGGATGGTGTTGAGCCTCTTGGCCAGCTGGTATGTAGGGGCAGGATTCTGACTGATGATGGGGTGTAGGGGGTTACCTCGCTTGTGTGTTTTTACATTTCCGTAAATGTACCCAAGGCCGTAGTCACCAGTGATCGGAGGCAGGTGGCAGGGATTAGAGGCGGCGTTGACTGTCTCAATGATCCTGTTAGCCTCCCTTTTGATTTCGTCGATGGGGTTCCTAGTAATCATCAGGAACTTTGTAGGGTGGGCCAAGATGTCGTCCAACTTCTGACGGTGCTCGTCGGTGCTGATGAGGACAAAAGCCACGGTCTTATTGACTCTCCAGACGGTGATCTCCTCTCTCTCCCTAATCTGTTTAGCTGCATCCCTCAGGCATCGATCAATGATATACTCTCGTAGTCTCCTCGGTTGGTGAGGGCCTCTGCCAGCAGCAAGGGTTGAAGGGCGTCGGTCGTGTGGATATACCCAAGGTCCTCATGTCTACGTATCGAATCCAGAAGGTGTTCTATTTCCAGGTGTTTGTCCAGGGGCCTCGGTCGCGAGATGTAATGGCAGTTGAGACCCATCCTCAATAATTCGTCTTCCTCAGGGGTCGGGGTGTACTTGGTCAGGTTAATGTAGTTTTCTTTTTCCTGTGGAAGGCACAGTTTGCCCCCATTAAGGGCAGTCAGTTTCTTTGTGATGCCCTTGAGTTTCTTTTCTGCATCTTTCTCCTCCAAGTGGCGAAGACAGTCGGTGATGTTTCTGTTGCTCCTGCCCTTGGAGGGGGACGTCAGATGTTCTTTCATCCTCTCTGTTCCCAATACAAGATATAAGCAAATACAATCTTTGACTAATATCCCAATTTAGACATATGAATATTGGAATTCTACTCAGCAACCTAGCTGAGCCAGAAAAACGAATTATCAGGGGAATTGAAAAAACCCTGTATAAGATTAATTCGTTAAAAACTGCCATTATTTTCAACAAAATAATAATAATAATAATGAACCAAGGAACCCCCTGTAACGAGGCTAAAATATCGAGAATTAAAAGCAACCACAGTGTTAAAAATATTTATGCACAGCGCTAAAAATGATAAGGAGAGACTTTCAGCTACTACTCTGTATCCCTCATCAGTCCTACTGATGAGGGATATGGAGTAGTATCTGAAAGTCTCTCCTAATCATTTTTAACTCTATGCACAAATATTTCTAACACTGCTGTGGCTTTTAATTCTCAATAATAATAATAATGATAATAATAACAATATTAATAATATTGCTGACAACAAAGACCCTTTTTTTATGTAACTTTTTGAAGCATGTTATCATGATATTACAGAGAACCTCGGCTATTATGCTTAAAAAACTACACAGAAGAACCCTTGCTAAAACTTTCTTGAATTTGTCAGAACATGACCCTCTTTGTACACCAATAATAATTCTTAGATTGGTATGACAACGACTCGCCTTTTCAAGGGGATCTGCATGAAGGGGCGGTGTAGCAACACTGCATGAGGGAACATGGCAACACCCTCCAATGCCACCAGTTTGTATGGAATACTAGAATCCTTGACAGCAAAATGGACCTCAGCCGCCTCCACTACAGGGGGCCCCTTGCCATCCTGCAGTGGAAACCTATACTAAATAGTTCTCAGGAAACCCTCCCCCTGCCAGCCACCATCAGGAGAACAAATTAACAATACGAATACAGCCACACTCCTCCTTGAGCCGCTACTACCGCTATAGTATATGCACATCAGCTGTGCATTTGGTGCCTAGCGCCGTCCCTTACGACGCTCCTGATTGGCTAGTGGTCACCCAATCACAGCGCTGGAAAGTGGCCAGTCTGCAGTCCCTCTCAAAGCTCCGTAGAGTGAATATATCTGCTCCGACTCCTGAGGAAAATGTCTTTCAAAAGTTATAACTTCCATTACACCTCAGTTTTACCCAAAGAATAGTAGTGTTTCCCAATTTCACCACTAAACATGTCAAGCCAATGGTTGAAGGATTATAATAATATATGAATTATTTACTTCAATAAACTTAATGGTAAGATATTTGATAGTGAAATAAACAAGAAATTTTTAAAGATAAAATGTATTCTTTCATTCCTTACGTGGCATCGCAGTGCATTCATCATTTATCGTCTTGTGTCTCATAAAATTTCGTAGCTTAAATGTCATGGGTGGCAATGCTACCTAAAAAGTATGGGTAGGGCTATCAATAAATATGAAAATAACAAGCAAGCGATTAAGAATATTAAAATGTGCGGGGAAGCACGCAGACTATAGCCTATCCCGGGCAACCAGCCAGCTCTTTACACATTCCTTAGGCCTGCTTCTAGAGGAATCTCTTGCATTCGCTTGTTGTTATTTGGGGCCACACTTGAATGACGCTTGTATGTCAGATCTTGCATTCAAGATCAATAAACGAGCCTAGGATTATGTAATGACTCGTCTATGGCCGTCTGCAATCAGCTACACTTCTAGTATTGTGAGCCTCCTCGCTCCCCTACAAAAAAAGTTACATACACCTACCATACTTTTCTATGTATCTACGTATGTATGTAGTCTATAATTACTCATTTTAATTGTTTTCCGTATCGCGGCCCCTGATAGGGTGCTACCGTAGGCCTACTGTCAAGTGCAGCTGGTCGTACCCATGTAGAGAAGTTACCTTTTTATTCGGACGGCCATAGACGAGTCATTACATATATCCTAGGCTCGTTTATTGAACTTGAATGCAAGATCTGATATACAAGCATCATTCAAGTATGGCCCCAAATAACAACAAGCGAATGCAAGAGATTCCTTTAGTAGTAGGCCTAAGGAATGTGTAAAGAGCTGGCTGGTTGCCCGGGATAGGCTATAGTCTGCGTGCATCCCCGCACATTTTAATATTCTTAATCGCTTGCTTGTTATTTTCATATTGATTGATAGCCCTACCCATACTTTTTAGGTAGCATTGCCATCCATGACATTTAAGCTACGAAATTTTATGAGACACAAGACAATAAATGATGAATGCACTGCGATGCCACGTAAGGAATGAAAGAATACATTTTATCTTTAAAAATTTCTTGTTTATTTCACTATCAAATATCTTACCATTAAGTTTATTGAAGTAAATAATTCATACATTATTATAATCCTTCAACCATTGGCTTGACATGTTTAGTGATGAAATTGGGAAACACTACTATTCTTTGGGTAAAACTGAGGTGTAATGGAAGTTATAACTTTTGAAAGACATTTTCCTCAGGTGTCGGAGCAGAGATATTCACTCTACGGAACTTTGAGAGAGACTGCAGACTGGCCATTTTCCAGCGCTGTGATTGGGTGACCACTAGCCAATCAGGAGCGTCGTAAGGGACGGCGCTAGGCACCAAATGCACGGCTGATGTGAATGTCCTATAGCAGAGTCCACCGGAGCCAACCAATCAGCGCTCGCGTTGGTCAGCCAGACTCGCAGCCAATAGGAGAGCTCCTGGAATATGACCAACCAATGAAAAATCGTCCCATTGTTTTTTAAACCTGTTTTCGGGTATAAATAACCGCCCCCCCCATGTACCCCTTCAATGGTAGCAAGCGACTACCGAAGCGCCGGAATAATAAATGAACTTTGGGCAGCTGCTTTATAGTTTATATACTTGCTGAAACGAAGAAAATTATACGCCAAGTTGAGAAGACAAAATATAACCTCAATCGCATACAGAGTGCCATTCATTTCAGTGAAGTTTGCCTGAAAGAGGGGTCTCCTTCCAAAATTATAATAATTATAATAATAACTCCTACAGAAATTAGCTTTAAGAAATAATACATATAAATACTGCTTTAGACAGATGAAACAATTCTTGGTAAGAACATCTTAATGTAAGAAATGAAGTAAGCATTTCTTACAATTTTACGTAAAACCAGAAAAAAATACAACTACTTATACCCAATAATCTTTGATAATGAATTAAAATGAAAAGTAGAAATTATAATTGTTTTGAACAAACTATGATAATTAAGCAGTTGAGGGAAAGAATGATGATGGTGTTTTTTGAAAGAACTTTCAATTCTCTTTCATTTAATATCTTAAAAATTATCTCCAGGACACCATAAAATTATCTTGCTTAAAATAAAAAAAATATAAAAAAATAAAATGTAGGTAATCTATAAAAATTAACAAAAGTTTAACTTATGTAAAATTAAATATATAAGAATTATTAACTAAAAAAAGGCTTATTCAAAATGAACTGTTTAAAAGTCGTCACTAGAAATAAATTTATCAATATCAGACTGAAGAAAAGAAGGTGATTTAATCGGCCCTATCAAATGAACTAAAAATTAGTCTGCAAAAATTAGTTAATAAAAAATGTAGTAAAAATTAAACATACTCGAAGGAAACTTCTTAAAATTTAACTTACTAAAACTTAAGCGTGAACATTCTAAAATAAATTCCTTAAAACCTTATCTTACTTTAAATTAAATTACTAAGACTAAATTTCCTTAAAATCAAAGTATTCAGAAATGACTTAGTGAATAAGAACTTAGCGAAAGTAAACTTACCTAATAAAAATGAAGTTTTCAAAAGAACAACTGACTACAATTTACATCTGAGAGCGAACTAAAACGTATTAAAACAAACTCACAAAAGGCGAACCAACTAATATGTAACGATTTAAAATTAACAATAAAAATGAACCAACAGAAAATGACATGGAAATATACTTATTAAAAGCCGATTTATTAAAACTAACACCAAAAATTAAAGTAAAACTGACCTTATTGAAAGTTGGGACGAGAAAACGAGTTTCGGTGGCAGATGGAGCAGAGAACATTAATCGCGGGGACGAAGCATCTTGATTATAAACAAC